>NC_034416.1:15775502-16017102 GCF_002078875.1 Numida meleagris
GATTCATTCACGGGGCGGGATCGGGTAACCGAAGGCCGCGCTGAGGAGAGCGCCGGGCGGGGCCGGGCCGGGCCACGGGAGGAGGCGCAGCTGCCGGATTCATTCACGGGGCGGGATCGGGTAACCGAAGGGCGAGCGAAGGCCTTCGCGGGGGCCTGGCGCTGCCCCCGGGCCCGGCTGCGGTCCGCAGAGCTCTCCTCAGGCGGCGCCCGCCGCCCCTCGGAGCGCTCCCAGCGCGCAGGCGGCACAGGGCGCTTCGGCACGGCGCCTTCTACGTGCTCCTTTCCTTTCCCAACTCAGTTCCGTGTTTTTCCCGGCCTTGTGCAATGCTCGCTCAGCACGGCTGCGTGCAGCTCGTGGTTCCGCTGCGCTGCTGTCCCGCGGGTGGGCTCGGCCCTGCCCCGCTGTCTCCCAAAACTTGGAGTTTACCGTTAAAAACGCGGGATTTTTTTTTTTAAATTTTTCATCACTAAGGACTCGAGAGCATATTTGGGCATTTAGAAATAAAAGCAAGTTCTCGTTCTTTTCCCGTCTTGTGTAACACCAAGCACAGTGCTCACGCTGGGTAGATGCACTCACTGTGTTACTTCTGTAGGAAAGGTTGGAAAGAAAATACGAGGGAAGAACGTCGGGAGAAAGGTCCCCTTCTAGGGAACGCCAGTGTCCCGGTGCCAGGTCGTAGGCCAGGGCTCCAAGTTTGGCTGCAGCGACAGCAGCAGTTACCTTCAGTGCGAGCTGCCACTGGCTCTCTAGAGACTGTAGCTATACGTGGAAATTGTGAATAAAACATTGTCTGTTGAAAAATGTAAATACAAATAAAAACATAAGTTCTAAACTTGCACACAGTATATATATATCTATACGGGTATGACATTACACACGGAAAAAGATCAAAAGGAGCTGGGTCTATTCGTGTCGTCCCCGCACAAAGTCAGCTTCCGCCAGCTGCCCGACTCCTCCATGAGAATAAGTGGCACGGTCCCAGAGCCAGCGCTCTGCCTGCACGCCGCTTCTGTGGTGGATCCTCACCCTAAAACCCAACACTTGGTAAAGATTAAAACATTTTACTGCACGAGCTGGAGAAGCAGCGGGTGCTCCAGGCAGCCTCAGTCAGCTGTGCAGGAAGCCCGGGCGCTCGGGTACTCGTCAGGTATGCGGTGCGTTGAGAAAACACTGCAGTTTGACACGCTTGACCTCATAGCTGAGATTTTTTTAGGTAATTGTGTTTAACGATGAAAACGTGACATTGTTCTTAGGGCGTGGTTTTGAAGGAATGCGTGCACAAGCGCTGACAGTGCCGTGGCAGGTACAAAAGCTGACTCAGACCTTCCAAGCTCAGATTCGTAACACTTCTGCACGTCCTGATTCAGCTGACAGTTCGTTTTGTGCACTTGTGACAGCAGCTGGTGGAAGCCCTCCAGAGACCCGACTCCAGGTGCAGCAGCATAACGCCAATCACTGGGCACGCAGACCAGGAGGATTTCCACTCCCTCCCAGTTGCTCCATTCATCTGCGGACGCTGTGTAAGCAGAACTTGCATCATCAGAGAGGTGGGATGGGCCATTTCTTTCCAAAGAGATTGGTTTCTTTTTTTTTTTCCCTTCTGCAAACCAGATCATTTCTCAGATGCTGTTTAGAGTACAACCACACAAACCATTCAGTCAGCACAACTGGAGGTGCAGGGAGCTCCTCGAGGCTCAGAACCTGCCTGCTCCTTTCCAGAGAACAGAAGATTGGGTTCCTTGACCCAGCTGCGCCCTGGAAGAATTCATCACACAGGACCACGCTGAGATGATATAAATAACCAGCAGAAAACAGTTTATATGGCATGCATCTAAAAAGTAACCACAAGCTCTGTATAGGAATACAGGAGACAGAAAAGCGGAATGAGTTCTGAACCACAACATTTTGTTGTGGAGGACAAAAAGGGCTCCACAAAGAGTCCACATTCTGCTTTTTCCCCCCCAACTAATGATTCTCCTGAGCCTGAGCCTTCCGGTACCTGCAATTGAGGAGATGTGATGAAAAGCTCTTCCTGCTATATAACCACTCTTTCCTAAGGACAGTTCCAGATGTGCTGCGACCCATTTTCAGACTTTGTGAAGGAATCGAAGAACATCCTGAAGGTTCTATGTAGAACTTCAGAATTCCAGCATGTTTCCCAATAAATAAATAAAATAACAATTCAAAAATCTGCTATCCAAACATAAGGAAATGGAGACATTTTACAGCTCTCACCTCACTAGAAAGGATTTGTATCTGACAGAAAAGCTCTGAGAAAGATGGGAGGAGAAAGTACTTTATGGGACTACATCACCTTTCTTACAACAGCCACTCTTAAGACTTCAAAGTGCACCATTACGGAAAGTGAGCCCAATTCAGAGATGATTTAACAACGACTTTTACAACAGGGATTTTTACAACACTTGATCCAAGGAGAGCCCTTGATCAGTCACCCATTTAAAAAACAGCGTTAGGAGAGGGCAGATACCAAACTAATTCCATGCCTGATTAATGGCCAGAGCTCCACCAGCAGAGGAGATGAGAACACCCTCAAGCTGCCAGATGGCTGATTCATTCCTCCAGGCAGGAGACTCATGCTCATGCTGCTCCCTTTTCTTTGAGAGCAACAGAATAGGAACTCACTCTGCAATGCTGTTTCCTCTTTTCTCTTTAAAGATAAATAAATAAATAAAGAGCACATCCCTTGACCATTCCTTTTATCTTTTTTTAAAGATTTGCTTATAAGAGTTGGAACAAAAAGAAGGGAAAAAAAAAAAAGCAGAAATGGTGTACTGGATTCATTCCAAGGTGAGGTGGTGACCTTGATCACCTGTATTAAATAAGCCACAGCCATATTTTTATCTAACTGGAGACAGAGACAAAAAGCAGTCTTCCCAGTCCAATTTTGTTTCCCGAATTTCTGAAACTGACACAGTCACTCTAGGGAAATCTGCTCTGAAACCTTTTGGAGATGAATTGTTACGTAAGAAACAAATTAAAGACCAAAAAATGGGTTACTCTCCCCTAACTCACAGGAGAGAGATTTCACATTATAGATCCTTAAGCCTTTCCCTGTTCTGTGAATAATTTCTTCCTTTTGTGGTTAACATAAATCACCCTTTTTGCCCCTGTTTCTCACCAGTCGCTTCCACTTCACTCAGCTCTGAATTTTCTTGGATTCAGTTCCTGCCCACCGTGCTCTCAGACCCACGAAGGCGTGTGGAGTCACAGCTTGTACCTTTGTCACTAAAAAAGTGTCAACTCTGCTTCACTCTTGGTTCTGGAAATGAATTACAACTCCAGCGAGGCACAAGTGCCTTCCTGCCATTCCTTCCCTCAGCTGTCTGCCTGTGCCCCTCTCGCCCTCCAGGGCCCTGCTCTTGTTCCCGTATTTGAGGTGAGTGGTTCTTGCTAGGTCTCATTCTTTGAGATAACAATCCTATAGCCCCATTTTAAAGTTTTCATCATTGAACTGTGTACAAGACAAGCCAAACATTGGAAGGAAATAATGAAAAGCCCTTCTCCTAGTTAAGAGCTTTCACTGCAGGCATGACTTCAGCCTTACGGACTCGACAGCAAGCATTACCACTCCGGCCCTCTCCTGAGCCAAGGGCAAGATCTACTCCTGTTCCCAGACTAGGAGGCTTGCCATGCTCCCAGGCAGAGGGATCACAGGGCAGGGAGTGCTTTGTGAGTCAGGCACCGTGGCAGCATCGGTGACAAAACCTGTGGAAGAGGCACAGGTGCAGAGAAACATGTTTCAAATTGGACAAATTGAGTAAGACAAAGGGGATGGCGAGAGGCAGGAAACAACAGACTGTCCAACAACAAAAAGCTGGAGTGAGAAGCAGACGACGGCTGCCGCGAGGTCAGGTGGGCCCGACGGCAGCAACGCCCTGGGCAAGGAAGCGGCTTATGCTGAGACAGCTACAAACTGTGATGAGATCCCACAGTACTGCGGACTCACAGGGCCACTCCCCTCCCAGGAGCACAAAGCACACAGCAGGTCTCAGCTGCTCAGCTTTGTAGAGCCATAGGTCTCTCTTAGATGATGACACGGAGACAGGTTTTGCCTGAGAAGGGGAGGAAGGCAGCTGGCTTGTGGTTAGGTGAGGTCAGAGAGGAACCGGGGCTTAAACTCTGCCCAGAATCATAGAGCAAAAAGATGATAAACAAGTGAAGTCAAATATATTTATGTTTAAACTGTCATCAAAAAGCTTTGAAGAAAATGATCCACCAAACAAACGAGTCAGCTCTCTCCTGTATTTTCAGGCAAACACCCATTTAGCATGTTGACAGTGGATCTGTTTATCTTGGTCTCTTCCCCACGGACTGCTGAGGCCAGAGATTGGCGAGTGCTGCAGTGGGGATCGGTGCCTACAGGACAGATAAGGTTAAGGAACAGATTACTCTTAAGGAACTCTTTCAGATAAGCTTGCATGGTTCTCTGGGCTGACTTAGCACACTCCCAACATTCTACCTGTGTCTTATCACCGTTTCCCTTCATTTAGTTTTCATCCTCAACCTGCTTCAAGGTTTCTTCCAGAAAGCCCACTCTCCTTCCCATCGGGTGTGGGGCTCGAGGATGTTCTTGCTGCCTGGACTCTCTGATACAGCGTAAGGTACAAGCAAAGTGTGATCTCATCATTAAACTGTAATTGAGATTTTCTCTTAAGGAAGCATTGCGTGACAAGTAGCAAGCAATACAACAGTTCATTCCTGACATCTTGGCAGTTTGCACAGATGTTCAAAACTGTTAAGATAAAAATACTTTTTTAGAATGAAACTTCCTTTAGCAGGCTCACAGAAGTACTGCCAAGACTTGTCGGCAGCAGCTGAAGGGCTTCCCCCTCCTCAGGGCCTTCAGGGAGCACTACGCACCGGGGACAGCGGATCCCATCACAGCTCTCCCATTAACACCATCAGGGTTGGGTGTTGGAAAAGGAGGTAAAGCCAGTCCCAGATCCAGAAGCTTAACTCTCTTATGCAAGAGTTCAAAGGGACCGCTACGGCTTGACACCCACCTTTGAAAAGCCTGTCTTGAGAAGATAACTACTTGCTTTAAGTGATGAATCTCACCATGCTGTGCAAAAGTAAGTTACACAATTAGTAATCATCTAAAGGCAACTCAGTACTTTTCACCTATCCTGCAGTATCACATATTTACAATAAAATTAATAGTGTTTTCTCCCAAATTTTCTTGAGGATTTTGTTTAGCCAAGCAATTTATCACTGACAATGTACTGTCTTCTTTCCTGCCCTAGGAAAAAGCGAGTTTTTGCGCTTCGTCAGTCACAGAGCTGTTATTCTCTGAATCAACACTAGTAATTTTACCTTAGTGTTAACATCGGTATTGCTTAAATATGGAGTCCTGGTTAAAAAAATTGAAGACAAACTGCTGAAATTCAGTTTTTGTGTGTTATCACAGCTCACTGGCCTCCTCACAGAAAGCCACATGGCAGTTACAGCTCAGTAACTTCTGTACAGCAGCATCAGCACATCCCTTGAAGCTGCCCAACAGTGACTCACGGAGGCGGGGGGTTCTGTCAGCAACCTGCAGTGTGAAGGCACGGCCGAGGAGAGCTCTTCCTCATCGGATTTCCCTGCCACTCAGCAAGACTTAATCACGCAGGACACAAAAATAAAGAGGGCGAGGGCAGGCTGAGCATTAACAGTTCTATGAGGAATGAAGACAATCTCACCAGACCAGTGGTGGTAAGGAGAAGGCAGCCAGCCCCATCCACACAGCAGGCCCAGGAGGTAAGGCCAACACACCAGGCACCCGACGCCACACCCCGCCCCGGGGCTCCCAGCCTTCCTGCTGCCAGGAGTCAACCTTGCACCAAACGGAAGGTAAGAAAGAACACGGCCCAACAGCTTGTTGTTCAGTTACCTACCTCCACAGCAAAATACTGCTAAAGCCAGACGGATCTCCACCTTCTTCACTCTACGGCCTTTTTGGGAAGGCCTTACTCACAATACACGCAGGACAGGTTCTCTTCCGAGTAGTTACTAAACACGGCAGGCAGCAAATTCGATTCCACCTTGTGCAATTTAATTCTACTATACAACACTTCAGCTTGAAGTTTTCCATAAATAAAGTAATCCAGTGTCTGCATTAACATCTCATCCAGTTGATTTGCTATGCAATATAAGAAGTTTTAAAAAGGGAATTAAAAAAAAAAAATACAATCCTCAGCAATCAATGACATTCTTGCTATTAAGCTATGGGCTGTAGATTAACACAAAACAAATCAAAAAAAAAAAAGCATGGAGGCTAAGCATCTGATACAAGCTACAGCAACCTGTAGGATAAATCAGTATTACGTTTCGGGTTCCATATTTCAAGGCACTGAGAAAAAGCTAAAGGTATAACAAAAACTTTAATTTTTTTCCTTATTTTGTTCTGGTATTCCTAAATGAGGTTGCAATTTCCATGTTTGCTAAATAAAACATTCCAGAATATATTAAAAACTCCTGTAAATCTCCCACAGACCTAGAGCAGCAAAAAGCTCTACTGTTGTCAGTAAAATGGAAATAAGATTTTACGTACTAACCAGTAAAAGGAGGCGACCAAACCTTGATCCCTGAATTTCCTCCATAGCTCTCAATTCCGGGTAGCTCTTATAGGAACCAACTTCCAGGCATCTCTGCCTTGCTGCTAACCTTCCTTCCAAAGGGCCTGTCATTCTATTCCATCTATTTGCATCCTTCACTGCTCTCTCTTTAAATACTCAGCTCAATGTCAACATCTGCTCCTTTAAGATATTGAAAATCAAAGTAATTAAAAGAAATCTTCCCAATTCAAGCTGTCAAAATTTGATGACTGTGCTAATTATTTTCTTGCATTTAGTCTGAATAGAACTCTGATTATAATTAAAAAAACCCTAAACCTACAGAGCAGTTTTGCCATCTTGCTAGCAGGCTCTTAACCTTTTAATGTTCCCGAATAATTCAAATTCAGCGTAGCACTATAGTGCTCTATCTTTTATAATATTTGTTTTTTAAAAATCCCAGATACACAGTGTATCTTTCAGAAGTAATACAGAAGCTCTCAAGTGAAGCACTTCGTATTAATTTGCATACAAACTGGGTAATGTTTTTGCTGTTCATTCCAGCTCTGAGGGTATTGTTTGTGACCTACTTCTATGTTTTCCTCTTGAAGAGTTTACGTAGTAGATTTACACCCCAAATCACCTCCCTGCCAGGGTTTAGGATTTACTTTTGTGACAGTTCTAAACAGAATTTGGTCAGCCTCTTTCCCAGATAGCTCTGTCTAGTCCGCGTGGCAAAAGCTGCAGGCTGTAAGCTAGATCCAGCTCACTCACACAGTCTCTCACATGACTTCGGTCAAGGTTAGGTAACAAACCATCTGCTTAAGCAAGGCAGCATAACATGGTTTGCACCAATAACTAAACAAGCTATTTAGGTGAGATATACTAGCTCCTGTGCAAACGCCTCCCCTTTAGTTTCCCCTGTTAAGTTAACACGAGCCCTCCCTGTAAGTGAAAATGGGAGCCAGAGACAAGGCTGCCAGCACTGCCAACACATCGGTCCTGAAAAAGCCCTGGGTGCAGGAGTTCTCAAACACTAAACTCTCTGAAAAGACAGAAGAAAAAAAACCAACAAAACCAAACCCCTTCTTACCAGAATATGACACATCTAGTTTTTCCCAGAAGAGGAACATAAATCCTAGTGCTGAGTTCTTTATGAAGTTTCCAGTCAACTCCTAGGAACCAGAATCTAATTTATTATAAAAATTAGCTAAATGAATATTTAAAAAAAAAATCAACAAATTTTAACACATACAAACCACAGATTATTTCCTTTCAACCCAAAAACATACTTCTCATCCTTGTTAACACTCGTGTTAAATTAGGAACACTTGAGTTACAAAACAAAGCAAGAGAACCCAACCTTCTATTATTTCT
This sequence comes from Numida meleagris, assembly GCF_002078875.1. Lineage (NCBI taxonomy): Eukaryota > Metazoa > Chordata > Aves > Galliformes > Numididae > Numida > Numida meleagris. The sequence continues at coordinate 15,783,437 of NC_034416.1, forward strand.
TTTGCACGTTAAGAATCAAACACACTACTCTGAGAGTAACCGGATTGCACTTTATTTTAAATAGACGCAACGTTGCACCGGAGCAACATGTCAGTTCTGTGAAATCTCATATAATCATAGCAAATATCTAACAAAAAATAGAGACATTACATTTCTGTATATTGGATTTAAAACTTTCATCGTGTGAAAAACTATATATTCTTTATAAAGTATCATTAATCAAATATATTACTCAGTGTGTAGGACCCAAGTTTTCTATGTACACAGAATACATTAGTGTGCCCACAGAAATAGGAAGTCACATAATTAGTGCTACTGTAAACCAGCTATACTTAAAATACCAGCAGAAAAGTGAGTTAGGATAATGCTAAACGTTATAAACACGAGGCAAACGCACGTTGAACGTCTCATGGGCATGGGGGAATTTTAAAGCAAGATAGCTCCTGCCATAATGAAGGGCACGAGGTATGTAGAATATCCTTCATTTCTGTTGAGTCCACTTGTAAGGAATGACATATATACATATATACGTAGACAGAGGGACGTGTAGAGAAAAGCAGAAGACTAAAGCCAGTTTTCTGAGGCCAATTTATACAGCAACCACAGAAATAGTAAGTGGGGATACAGGAACTATTGATCACAACAGAAAAACTGGCAAAGTAGCAGGAACAAAGTAAAATCTTTCAGCAGCAGGTTTACATATTCTCTGAATTACGTCGCAACCAAAGCTACAGAACTAACATTTTCAATCATACAGCGTGTTTGAGATGCTAGAACCTGAGCTGATATGCATACAAATGAGAGCCAGAGTTTCAAAAATGAGTACGTACAAGTTTTATAGAGAGCCCGATTCTTTAAACAACTCTGTTTGCATAAACCTCAGTTATACAGAGTCCCTCCACAGTGAAACAAAGGAACGAGGACATAAATAAAGCTCTGCATTGCTTAGGCTTTGCCAAACCAGGTCTTCTCAAACCAGGAGTTATGTTTGTTATATGTTTTCAAAATTGCATTTGACACAGAAAAACTCAATAAAGAAAAATAATTTTAAAAGTGTTTAAATACATGTAGTTTGACAGCAGAAAAACCTAAATACTGCCACGTCGTTCCATCCTAGGATTGTCTGTATTTTATGTCTGTAGGTAGCACATCACATGAACTTAGGAATTAGCGTTCTGACTAACATCACGATTAACATCAGTTACAGTTTCCATCTTTCATTAGTCATACCCATCCAGAGGCAGTTAGGGAATTTTTAAAGCTTAAAGTAGTTTTAAAGGGGTCCATTAATTCCGAGGGTGTTGCTAACTTGTCAATCTAAGAAGAAAAGAGAAGAAAATCAATGCTATTCTGAGCTATTTTCTGTGTTGCTCATGTTTGTTTAGCCTGTTAATTATTATTTGAGACTGGTTGCAGAGGCTTACCAGTGTAAACAAGAATGACAAAATAGATAGACAAGCTTTAGTGGCAATAAAGTTAAAATTACTGATCTACAAAGTATCACAGACAATTGTAGCTAGAAGACATAGAACCTACAGCAAAGCTGCTCCAACTGATGTTATTTAACTCTTAAGACAGGCAAGTGACAAGAATAAAATGAAAAGATGTTTTAGCTGATGTTTTTCAAACTAGTAACAGTGGATGAGTAGGGGATAAGATGCATAAAGATGAAAGATTTCAAGTAGCATCCAATGAATCAGAAAGAATTGTAACCTCAGAAAAGCTATTCAGACATCTGAATATTCAAAATAACAATATAAAAATTACCCTAAAGCAATTTGTTTCCACTGATGAGGCTGTTACCCTTGGTCCCAAAAGAAGAGAGAATTAAGCAGGTCTATTTTTGATAAATGAGCTGAGCAAATGGTAATTAGTAGAAGCACAGTCTATAAAAAGTAGCTTTTTTTTCTGCTATTTATATACTCTCTCTCATTTCCCAAATCCGTTAGTGGGGGAAAAAACGCAGCATCAGTGCTACTCAATCAAAACACCCAGTTTTCCTAGGCCATTTCCTGAAAGAATATATGTACATTTAACGCCTGAATTTGCAGAAGATTAGAAGTGTGAACACAAACAAATAGCTCTGAAAATACAATGACAGTTATTCTAAATCACAACTTTGAAGTGAAAGCACAAGAAGTAAGGAGAGCACTGAGGAGGCAGTAGAATACGAGTGCTCCAAACAAAAATCTAGCAGCTTCTGACAGTCGACTCGTGTTCCAGGGCGTTGATTAAAGCTTGCCTGTTTACGTTATCTCCCAAGCGAGATGCGCCGTGTGTGCTAGACTGGTGAGCACCCAACCGGCTGTTACCACGTTACACACGTTTAAAGAAAGCAAGCAGGGAACAGTTGCATCTGCAGTACTGTACATTTCACTAATACATAAAAATTTTCTGTCTTTTTATAATGTTTGTACAACACAGAGGACATTTATTAACTGCTTCAGCACATTCCTTACAAGCAACCAGGTGACCACAGGGAATGAGGACTACTGATATGTCCTTAGCCATACAGATTTTACACAGCTTCTCTTCCTGCAAGCGTCTCAACTTCTCTTCAATACTGAGATCTAAGAAAAATAAATACATAGGAAGTAGTTAGCGTGTTTTCCATGTCATTTAGGGGTTGCACCTTTAAAAAGAAAAAAAAAAAACAAACAAAAACACCCAAGATGGGTAACCAAACTAAGATGAAATCCTCAGTTGTTTTTTTTTCCCACCTCCCAGACCAACGCAGGGAATTCAGCTATATTGCTCAGATCTGGAAATATCTGTGCAAGCTGGGATACACACATTGCAACCAGGAGCCATTCTTTTCAGAGGCTTCCCACCGGCAGCTTTGTGAAAACCTACACAGAAGGTGGAAGAAAGGTTCAATGATCCTGGTTAAGTAATTTGGATTTTTCTTTTCCTCAGCAAGTTTCCTCAGGTTAAAGAATGAGGATATTGTTTCCCTCCCTGTTTCTGTTTATGAAAATGCCCATACTTCAAAAGCTTAAAAAAAACTGTCACACAGAAATAATTTGTTTTGCATTGTAGATTAGCTCTGTAATTTCTAGTAAGCCTCATTTGAAAATACACACTTCAAAAGCCTTCTCCTACAGCATGGGGAAAGCTCCCCACAGTCAGTCACAAAAATAACACCCATCTTCATGGCAAGTTCTTTCTCTGCATAATATCCATGAAAAATGTTGTTAAAAGGAATGGCCTAGTGAGATCTCTGCCTATCATGCCAACCAGATGGGCTTCTCTGTACCTATGAATTCACCCATATGGTTGTCTTTAAACTACAAATTAGCTCTTGAGTTGGACAACTTGTTTCTGGCCAATCTGCAGAGTACACCACAATGGCTTTTCTGAGCATGACCTGCATGTCCAAGCATAGCTGCAACACAAATAATTAAAAAGGAACATTGTCCAGAAGTACATTTCCTTATTGGCCAAGAAGAAGAATGCTTCTACTCAGTGCTGTTAGTACTGACACCACTTGAAAAATTTTAGCAGTGAAGTATTTAATTTTGTGTACATTGAATATTTGACAATAAATTATTGTGTCTATTTCACCACAGTCCCCATATCTATAATTATCCTCGCCATTGTCGCAGTAAAGTTGGCTTTTTAGTTAACCTCAGAGGGCACTGGACTATTATTTCAATATTACACTGTGTTGTGGTATTAATAATAAATTCATTTTGTACGTGACATTTATACATTCTACTAACCTCAAATATTTTTTAACACCCCCTTGTTCAACTTCTTCAATGCCCAAAAATAATAGATTGAATTTTAAGTTCCAATATCGTAACAAGACTTGAGTCAGAGGGCAGAATGAATAGATAATGATAGGATGTGCTTCATAGACCAACGAGTTATTATGAAAGTACACACGTAGGTTTTGCAATTTACTAAGTTCACCTTGCTCAAGTGGGCTTTCTTTTGGTGGTTCTCCCTTGACATTTTCCTTCTGAGCACTTATTAAGTCTGCTACCAGATCCTCAACAGACGTATAGCTTTCTTCGGACATTTGCAACTTCTTTTCCATAATGCTCCTAATCTCAGACAAACTGAAACCCATGTGTATGGCATTCTGTACCAAATGATTCTGTAAGAGATCATCTAAAACAAAGAGAAAAAGAACGATGACACAATTTAACAAAGATGAGTTTGACTGTCTGACAGCATTCGTTACAGTTAAAACACCTTAGCAGATATTTAGCAAAAAAAAATTACATTTCTGATTTGAAAGTTTTGCTGCCTTTAAGAACTGCATTGGGAAAACACTGAAAACTCGAGAGCTTCTCAACCCTTGCTTTCCCAGTCTCTCTTCATCTACTCATAATACAGAAATCCTCCTGGATTTGCTATTCAAATCAACTACTTCAACATTTTCAGCGTAATTCCTTAGATCACACATCCTACGCAATTAACATCACAAATTCCAAAACTGAGTGTTAACTGAAATTCATCAGAAATCCCAAGGAACAGTAAATACAAAAGTATTTGCTAACTTTACATTAGTTATAATTCAGTTCAGGAAGAAACATCATCCATATGGTAATAGAAACCAATAAATCGTATGAGTTTATGAAACCAAAACACAAGCACAGTCATTTCAGAATTTCTGAAGTGAGCCTTTCCACAATAACACACTACACTCAGCTAAGACACAGCTGCTCTTCAGGCTGTGGGACTTGCTCCTCTCTCTTTTTCAATGCAGTTGTTTGAATAGGTTTTCCAGCAGCGTATCTTATGTCCAACTCTTCTATTAAACACAGACAACGAATTTCCTCCTTACTTCACATAACGGATCAAAGAGCAAAATTTTTAAACAATTTCCTCTCACAAACAAGCAATATTTGAAAAGTTTTAAAAATAGGTGCTGTGTAAGCACTGTTATTAGCAAGAGCTATCATCCCATGTCACGCTGCAGCACGACTGCCTGCCTGTCGCTCCTTTAACCATCTCGTCTTCTTCATAGTCATAAGAAACATTGTTCCAGCATTAGACATTCCAGCACATAAGCTATTTAAGCTTTCTCAGCTTCCTAGATTCCTTGCCATTTTACAATTTAACTCTTCCCAGCTCATGAAAAGCAACAGCCATCATTTCATTTCAGTATCCTGTAGCTCTCATCCCATACCACCACTAACTCAACGCAGGTATTTTCATGGTTTACCAACTCTTCTTTACAATATTTATCCAGTGACAATTAGAGTTACCCCATGAGAAACAAAATTCACTGTGCAGCTGTTCAGGAGGAACGAAGCAGTGGAAGAAAATCACCCAACAATTTGCCTGAGTTTTTGAGGGTTAACTTCGAAATTAACCATTTACTTTCATTATTATTATTTTTAATAGATACCTTTAGGAAGTATTGTAACTTCAGCAGGTTCTATCTAAAAATAAATAAAAAGATGACAAATTACAATTCTGGAATGAGTACAAGGAAACCTATACAGTTACAAGACACAAAATAGCTATTTGATCTCAGTTATTTTATTGAGTAGAACTACTAGTTAGAGCAGATTTGCTCCGCTCTGAACATTCACAAAGGGATCCATACTTTGTTATGGCATTCACATGGTTTTAAGTTTTCATTTTAACACTTCTTTGCTACAATAAGATGTACATGGTTCTTGGTTCCCAGGCTACAAGAATTAGCATTTCAGGACAAAATAACTAACATCTACAAGGCACCCAACCTGGCATTCATTACCTAAGTAGGGGCAATTGCACAATCTATAAAGCTCGAATAGCAGAATCAAAACATACTTCAATGCTTTTCACTTTCTGCCAAGGAAAGCAGCAGCAGGAGGACTAAAAGTTATGCAGAGGATCAGAAGATTGACTTCATATGAAAATTATGTTAAGATTGTTTTCTATTTTAGTAAAATGGCATTTGACTAATAAGCAAAACACTTACTGTTGAATCCCTACATCCATCTCTTAAGTGAACATTATTTATAAATTCGAGTCCCTTTTTCTCTCTCAAGAACCTGCACCTATAAACAAAAATATTTAGTTATCATATAACTGCATAAGCAGCAAACAGAAGTTGAAAAAAAACTTCATAAAGGTTTGATACAATTCCTACACCATACAGAACGCTTGCTCCCCAAATCTCTACATGATTAATCACATCAGTAATATCACCTAAGCTTTTCTAAAAACTTCTTAATTGCTTCAGCGGTAATTATGCGTTGCACGGTTTTGGTGAAACAGAAAGCTTAAGAGCTGTTGGCCATGCCACCTGATGCTACAGGTTTATAAAAAGTAAAAAATTCCAGTGAATAACTAACATTAGGTCAAAACATTGGTTCTTGTAGTAGTTAGTAATCACAGAAAAGCAGGCACAGGTAACGCAGGTGCCTTGTGTCTTCTTTTGTTATTTTCCAACCAGTCCAAGCTACTGGGCAGTACCTGGGGCAGATCTTATTATTATTTTTTTTAAACAAGCATGGCGTACAGGCCCTTGTTCATTGCTGGTGAAAATGCGTAGCTAATGGTGGTGACTACGCTGAAAAACAGTGCTCTGTAGCTGACAATTTACTCTTTCAGACAGTGCTGTTGTGCTTTTTGCATCTGTTGTAGCTTCCCTGTAAATAAATACAAGGCATTACTTTTGGAAGGATCTATGAGGTATATTGTGAGATTCAGAAACACTGCCACTGATGTGGATGTACAAACCAAAACCCCACTGCCATAAATAGAAACAGTGTCAAAGTCACAGCCAGCCTTCTGAAATCCTTACTAGTAGGCTCTGTCATAAAGACAAAATACTACGAAGATGACTCGGACGTGCACATCCCTGGTCACTGCAGGGGAGCTGGACTAGATGGCCTTTAAAGGTCGCCTCCAACTCTAAGGATTCTGTGGTCCTATGATGTGCAAAACCAAATCAGTAAAAAATACCTTACCCAGGAAACCACTTGGCGTGTTGATCCCACGGGTCTTCATTTTCCTTCCATTCTTGCAATCCTCCACCGCAGTGGAAGCACACAACATGATCACCATTACCTTAGGAAACACCCAAGTTACATACTCTCAGTAGGCATGCCAATGAGTTCTCACCTAAAACACTACATTATTAAGGAAAACAAACATTTAGATAGCTGAATGGCAATTGTAATTGGAAAAGACTCCATTTGAAAGAGTATAGTAAATATGATCTGAAACAAGCATTCAGGAAAAAAATTGAAATTAAAGTCACATAAAATAGAGTCACATGCAATACTTCTGAATTCTAATTTAGCAAGTAATTACACAGATAAAAAGCAAATGCTGGAAAGAGTCTATTATCAGATAGCACATTCCACTGATAAACAAGCCGTTAAGTGACTACCACAAAAAATTTATTTGGAAAGTAATTGACACAACTTTATCTGTCCTCACGACCAGAGCTCCGTTTTCTATTTAAGTCACAGATAAGCAGGAATGGAAATTACTAATAGGAACTTAATTCAAAAGGGTGTGTTTTGCTCCTCCATTTCACCATTAAAGTTAATGGGTTCTACATAACGGATGGCCATTCCTGAAGAAATGGAATTCTTTCAGCGCTAGCACTGTGCCCGCTGCCATCGAAGCCTGCACCAGAAATTGCTGAGAAATGAGAGGAGCTAGGGGTACTTCTGGTTTTTTCCCCTCAACAAAACTAAATCCTTCTCAGCCCACCAGAAATGCAGAAGCCACTTGCTCTGATACACTGCCTGTTTAGTTCAGCTCCACAGCGCAGATCTCCCCTGGCCAAGGTAAGCTGCTTACTGTTAGGAATCCAAGGCGGAACTGATAAAACAACACTACTGAGTACAAATATTGCCTGTGTTCCTCCCTTGTAAGAATATATCAAGAGTTTTATTTATGGCCACAAGCAAAACAAACGGTATCAGATTAAAAAACTCTTCTGGGAGCTACTAAGGGAGAAGCCAATTAAGATGAGAGCAAGAAATTATCCTGGATAATCCCCTTTTCTTTGTGACCTAATAATAGCACTACTTCGCACAGCATCTCTCAGTGAAGAATTTCAAAGAGCTTTATCTGCTCTGTGCAATTCAATAAGGAATTATTTGCCTTCTCCAGATTGAGAAAGCAATGCCCAAAGATATGAGAGCCTTATCCAAGTTATACACTATTTCTAAGAGTGAAATCTCTTCCAGTAGAGTCCTTGCCTTCATAAAGCTTCTACAGTAGGTAATAATGGTGCCTGCTTTTTTTGGTTGTCTGGATGCCACGATAATGTAAACGCATTAACTAATTAAAATGGCAAATAACCTGCGCTGTCTTGGTCAGATGCTTCAGAGCTACGCACTTGCTCTATAGACCTGGGGTGGTTACCTGGAGGGCAGCACTTCATTTTGTAGAACTATTAGGTTCAATAACTGTCACTGTGAAAGATACTTAAGGAGGGTTTTAGCAGGTAAGGAAAACTCACTTTGATGCTCTACTGCTAAAAAAAAAAAATGTATGACAAGTTTGTATTTTGCTAATAAAAATACCTGAAAAGATGGATATAATCTTGCAAGAGAAACACAAAAAGTAGTTTGTAGAGCAAAGCGGAATAAATTTCAATTCAAATAAAAATCTGGCAAACCTTTCTACATTAGAATAGGAAAATGTTTATATTTTTCATAATAAAACATATTTGCACAACATTTATTTGTAAGATATATTTGCCATTTGGAGGTCTGTCTTACCTGTGCTGTAGAATCCCGCTTCGGCAAGTAGTTCCTTGTTAACAGGGTATATCCAAGTTACAAACGTTTGTATCCGCCTTTCATATTCCACCATGGATGGATTCCTGGGATGCTGCTCGTTGTTGAGACAGCTTCTCCCAAGCTCGGCACAAATAGATTCAGTTGAAACATTTCCAACATCCCGACCCAGGACAAAAAAGCATTTGGGAAAATGCCTCTTGTGCTCAGACCAAGCTCGATCCCCAGGTTCCCAGTTTTTCAGTTTTCCACCACAACAGAAACAAGCAACTTGATCTCCAACACCTGTATAATAGAGTCCTGCGCTAGCTAATTCCTTTGGCGTCAACAGGCCATAGGGCGGCCAGTTGTGAAAGGACTTCAGTCTGGCTTCTTCACTGCACATAGCAGGGTTTTTAGGATACAAAGTATCGGACATGTCCACAACCTGCCTGGTTCTCAACAGGTAATCTGCCTCCACATCAGAAGAGTCCTCCAGAGCAGAGGAGAGGGCTAAATCGCTGGAGCCATTTTCAGTTCCATGCCGGTGGCTCTGCACAAGAGGATGTACATCATTTTCCAAAAAAGCAGACTCAGTAATAAATCTGCAATCCGGGGCAAGGTTTTTGTGTCTGTCAATCGCAGAATCCCCGGGCTCCCATCCTTCAACAGTCGCATGGCAACTGAAGCACGTGACTTTATCACCTTCTCCAGTATAAACAAAGCCAGCTCGAGCCAGCGCTGATGCTGAAACTGGACAATCAGGCGGAAACTCCACAAAGGTTCCCAGTCGGCAGCGTTCCTGCGTCCACTCCTGGCTGCCGGCAGCGGCTGGCGTGGCACCAGGTTTGGAGCTATGCGGGCCATTACACGTCATCTCTGCATATGTAGGGCTCCTCTTTCAAATTCCTAAACAAAGCACATACGTGTTAGCTTCAGACAGGAGGACTCAGGATACACATTCGCAAACACGGACATGAGCTAAATTGAACCGGCTTTTATGTATCAAAAGAAGGTCTCCTCCTGTGCCTCCCCACCTCACCTGCTCCCCACCATCCAGAGTCAAACCAAAATAAAAATAAAGCATAAGAAAAGGCAGGAAGATGACAAAGCATTACAGGAATACATTACAAAAGAAGACTAATAAGAATTTGCCTGGGACGCATACAGATTTACACATTTATACATTCAAGAGAATGCTTTATTTTTTAGCAGGTTAACACTGCAAGAATAACAAAATTTAGGAAGAATTAAACAAAAGCTGCCAAAAGGCTTCTGAACCAAGAATATGGAGTTACAGAATCAGATTTACAGTCTAATAGAATAAAGCAGCTGTCAAGTTTTTACTGGACACAGTAACTCCTTTAGAGACAGACAGGTGAGCGTTTTGTTGACTGGTCAACCCTGCTTAGACAGGATTGTACAGAAGGAAAAGAAGGGTGGAGGAAACAGGCTGGTTTGAACAGACTCATGCCAAAGCAGTGGTACATGAGATCAACAAGTAGCAGAGAGAGGAGAGAAAATACAATTTTTCTGAGGTTACAAAGAAAAAGTGTACTCCCCTCCACAAAGACCTAATGTATGGAACTGGACAGACCTTAAGAATTGATGACCAAGACTTCAGAAACAAACCACCCATAACTACCACACTCCATAGAACAACACTACACTCCTCAGGAAAAAAAAAAAGAAATTAAATGAGGTACAGATAAGCATTACAAATCAGAACTATTTCCTAGTATACACTGCTGAATAGTTTGATCTTCAACAGAGAAATTTCCCAGTTCCTCTGGAGAGGACTCTGAAACGGCCTACCAACTGTAGTGACAGACTCAGGCACTAGAGTAATCTGACTGTTATTGTTTGTAACAATCTTCAGCTGAAGGATGTGGTCAATCCTCCAAGCTACACACGCAGTTCTCCCATCAACTCAGAAAGTGCTGCCCAGGTGCTGAGCAGAACAGTGAGACACAGCAACCCTTTTCAGCTCAAAGGCAGATGCAGAATTCAAGAGCTGTGGTCTCTTGCTCTACACGATGTGAAGTCTACAAAATATTTAGGAAAAAAAAAATCACAGAAGTTTCCCATATTTTAACTGTAATTTTACAAAGCTAGATGCTAATCCTGAAAATGCACATTTAGCTTTCCTATCAGCAATGCCAAATCCAGATACCTTCCACCTATTCTTATTTTTATTCCCATAAGCAAACAAATTCCTGGAAACAATCTACAGTTTTAGTTCCTCTCTGAGTGCACGCTAACATTTTTAGTGCCTTACAAAAGCAGTGCTTTGGTAGCTGCATCCACTGAACCCTGCGAGTAAAAAAAACCCCTCTCCTTACACTACAACAAAAATGACACACAGGATGGATAAAATAGGGCCACATTTCCTTCGAAAATCCCCAAAATATGCCTAGCAATAATCTTCGCAATAAGCCAACCGACAAACTCTGAAGGTCAATTCCTTTTTTAGCTGTACCATGCAAATAAATACAGGACATGCCAAGTCACAGTCAGTGGTCAAAGGGCATTTCCCTCTAGGGCCACAAAGCCAACAGTGATTTCCAAGAGCACTGCGAGCATTCAGGAGAGCCCAAAAGCAAAACTAGCAACCAACCCTGGCAATTTTCACTGGAAATCTTCATATCCCCTAAGTAGTTCCTCTTGCAAAACCATTGTTTTGCTCCCTCCATTTGAGACAAGAATGCGTCAAGTAAGCACCTGGCTAACTTGTTACAGATAGGACTTCATTAACAAAAAGCAATAGGATAGGTCAGTGTTTCAAAATAGGGGGTATCCACCTTGGTGCAGGTTGCCTGCAGGCCGCAGCCCCCTGCCTGATGGGTACACATATTCACTTTGGCATGGAGGGCCCTTTCCCCAGGAGCATGCATTCTACCTTTGGGAGCCAAGTTCAAGAAAGGGCGCCATATTTCTTCAGCTGAATGACTTTCTGGTGCCTGAGAGTAAAGCTTTGATGCACCTGGCTTCCCCAGGTGTTTACAGCAGCTCCTCAGCTGTCTGCAATGAGTTTGGGCCAGCACACAGCAGCCTCTCTCACCCAGGTTGCCACTACAGCCTTCTGCTGCTTGTGCCAGTCAGGAACGTGTTTCATACCACTAAGATAGATCGAGCAAATGTGAAACCTTCAATCAGTTATTACACTTGCTTTGCACAACTTGACAGACACCCTCCGCATCGTCAGCAGTTACTGTCATCAAAGGTTTCAGCGCAGTGCTACAGCAGGCACGTGCACACCCAGATCCAGCCCCTTATGACAGCTCCATTCACTCAACAAGAAGCATTTGTCTGAGACAGTTAAAAGAAAAAAAACTTCAAAGAGCATAACAAAGAGCATAACACTGCAAACACCTAAAAACCAGTAGGCCTTCATCTGGCTCTGAGCTTTGTTCTCAGTCCTTCTTTAACACCTGTGTTAATACTGATTTCATTTTCTACAAGGTCAGTGCAGATATTACAATTACTGAATTATTCTATTTGCTTAACAATACCAGATCCAGCCTCCAGAGGAAGAGCATAACCTTTTTTACATTTCAAAATGGGGAGGGGAAAATTATGATGCCTTGCCACAATGACAAAGCTAACGAGCCAGTAGGCAGGTTGAGAAAACACAGCGGAGAGGCAGCACGCTGACTGCACGCAGCCCTGGGCACAAGGCTAGTTTTGAGCACCGACTTCAATTAGTTCTGTAGGTCAGCTTGTAACTAATGTAATAACACCTGAAATAATATTACAGTAAGGTTTTAGCTCAGCAGATTCAGAAATAGTGAACAAATTATATTGACTAACCTACCAATCTGACCTGTACGCTTGCTTTGACTTTTGAAGGGCAAAACTCAGTAATTACATGCAGTAACATGAAAGCTGGAGGTATGTATACATACATTCAAAAAAACCCAACTTTCCCAACTTGTACATTATTATTATTATAAGTTTAAGAGTTCATATTTGTTTCCTTCTAAAAATCTTGCTTTTAAATCCTCTAGGGTGGTTCCTATGAAGAGCTCAAATGATCTTATGGAATTGGAATCATCATTACCACACCTCAATCGTACAGTAATTGCTATTACTCACACAGCCTCAGCTGCATACTCTTTTTCTTATCTGCACACCTAAAAGACTTTCCAGAAGGTGGCAAACACAGCCTGCTGCACATCCTTCAAAGTTTGGAGTTTCCTTTTCAGCAAGTATCTCAGAAAAGCAAAATAAATGCATGTGCTTCCGGAGTACAAATAGCAGTGTGTTTTTATTTTTACTTACTTAGGTTCAGAAATATTGACAAAAAACACAACCCTTATCCTATCAAAGTTTTTACATAGTATATTTGTTTTATATATACTTTCAAACCAGAACAGAGCTCCTGCATCCCTTTTTCATCTGTTGCAAACAAAACACCTGAGGCAATGACAGACATCCTCCTCAGCCCTTCTGCTAGCCGCCCTCTGAACTCCACCCCCCGCAAGAGGGGAGGGGACGGAGCAGGGCTCAGGTCTGACGGACCTCGGGGATTTCCTGGGGACACAAAGACGTCCCTTGGTTTGTACCTTTTTGCTTCATACGTCAGATAGGTGACCGCTTACTGTAACGACGAGTGTGATATACAAAGTTAACAAACAGCTGAGAGAATAATCGCCTCCATTTCTTGTAAGCTACGTACATGGAAGCTGTGCTTTGTAAGCACCACTTTAACAAGGGCTCTTATTGCGTTATTGCAAATCATTATTGAAAGTTTTCAATTCTTAAAAAGAAAAAAGTTTGGTCCAACAGTATTATTCACGTGCATATAGTGTGCTTACAGTAAGTCATCATTCTTCGTGTTGTAGATGAGGTATTTTGCCAAAGCAACTTGAGCTCACGCTGTATCCTGAGTAGGGCCTGGAGTCTGCAGTGCCCTCTGCCAGCGCTGCCCTGCAGGTCGGCGTTCTGCTGCGAGAGCCAGCCCGGGCCCTGCTGCTTCCCGGCTGTCTTCTGCTGAACCACTCCCCCGCCCCTTCTGTTCTAAAGATTTTGGTTACAAGTAATTTTTTTTTTTTTTTTAAAGAATTTATTTTAAGGAAAGATTTCTTTTGAGAATGTTTATACGCGTATCATGCTTAATCATGCATTTTTTCCTCTGCTCCTGAAATAACTTCTCACCTTTAAAATATGGGCTGTAGAACTCCAAATATCCCGTGGGTGGTACATCTCCTATGTGACAGACTCTCCTTGCAGAAGTAACAGCATGAGACAAACTACCACATACATCAGTTTGTATTTATTTATTCCACTTACTCTGCCGACCCTCTGGGTGTTTGCTGGGAAGCTGCGTGGTGTAAGGGCATGGAGGGACTGAGAAGGGAACACTTGGGCAACAGCACAAAGAGGGAGAGAACGGAAGACTGAACGGAAACATCAGCTATGTTCTGTAATACCATGGGCACTGCATATTACATGGGATAATGATGAAAAGCAATATCTTGCAAAGTAACAGCACTCCAAAATGTTAATTACAGATTAAAAAAAATTCAGTTTTCGACTGAGAAACAAAGTAATAATACATAGCCAACTAACACACATACATAACACTTTACGATACAGACCAGCAGCAGGCCTGAGTTTAGAAAAGAATTTACTTAACCCTTTCCACATAGATTTAATTAAAATGTCTGGACCTTCTATTGTGATCAAACTTTGTCTTCACTTAGAAAGCCAGGACATACCGTTTATATACTTCTTATTATTAAAGCATTAAATATCTCCTTATACATGAAGTGAGTAAACAAATATTTTAACCTGAAAGACTTTTAGAAGCTGAGCCAAGTTCCATCCTATTTTTAAATACCTGGAGGTCCTTGCCACAAGACACCTCCCACTTTCAGGCTAAAGTATCCACACAGACAATCTACTTTTTAAGCTTCAGATTAAAAAAAAAAAAAGACCAAAGTTCACAACAAAAGCATTACCTTACTCAAAATGCAAAACTGTATGCCTAAGTTTTACAAGTCAGACATTTCCAATTTGAGCTTTGTGCAAATTCTGATTTTATGCAAAAATATGACACCACCACGTTACCTCGGACTGAAATGCTTCAAAGGAAAAGCAACAAATCTGCTTTTCTCTTCCAAGTGTAAGTTACCACACATTATTGTTTCCATTCTCAACCCTGAAACAGACTGACATTATACGGAGTTATTTTTAGTTCTTGTCTCTTTCCGAACGGCAAGCACGGCAGTAACCTTCAGACCAGGCGGACACTGGCACAGCCGCGTGCTCCCGGCCACAGCACGCATCCAGCACGGAACTGCTCCTGCTGGACACGCTCACTATGAGAGCAATGTCAGCACTCATTGTTGGCCCAGTTCGGAAATGTGAGTGGTGCCCCGAGTAAATACCAAGCAGGACGCGCTGTACCAGCTGACCACGCATACCGCAGACATGCATATGTCACTTGGTGCCTGCTCAGCTGCAATTCGATCAAAGAAGGAGCGTGCTACCCACTGGACTATACTTACAAAGATGAATAAGAAGCTTAAAAAGGGTTGACAAGTTTTAGCACATTCACATTTACATACCAGTAGCCACTAAAAAAAAAAAAACAAACCAAAAACATTTTGCTTGGTTTGTTTGTTTCAAAAAGAGGGAAGGTATTGACACAACACCCTTTGCTTTGCCACCAAATCTTTCCTAAGCACATCAGCTAATTTACTGGGTTTTCAGATTGGCCCTACTTAGCTCCCCATCAGTGACAAGGAAGGAATGAAGCTCCTTGCTAGTGCTCTGTATGCAGCAAAGTGCAAGAGAGAGGTTGGCCTTTTCAGTTTGGACACAAGAGAACCTATCCAAAGCAGAAGTTTAGATCTGACAGTTGCTGCCACTGAAATGAATTGCCTACAGATGACAGTACCTAAAAATAAGGTAGGGGAGGAGGGCGAGGAAGAGGGGGGGCAGGAGGGAGGGGAAGAAAACAATCAAAAACTTCCTACCAAAACCCAAACCTCAAGCATATTGAGAACGAGGTGGAAAGAGAGACTAAAGGTAAAGGCAGAGAACTAACTCCAAGGGCACCAGACTTCACATAACAGCCCCCCCCTTCCCCACCCCCCCCAAAAAAAAAACAGAATAAAACACAAAAAAGGAAAAAGCAATCCTGACAGTCTCAAATGTCTCCAGCAGCTCCAGTAGGATGACTGTTTTATATGGAGCATACATGGAAATATAATGAAATATCCCTCAAGAAAGGCATTGTGCTCTTGTAATCATACAGAAGACTGCCTACAATTTAGCTACCATTTTCTAGTAACAGATCACTTGGAATTATCTCATTTAAGCTTAATGAGATTCTGTAAGTATTCTTTCCAGACAAACCATATGGAAATAATAAATGTAACATTGCTGGATTTTCTTTTTTGCACACTTTGGAAAACTGGCCTATCAGTTTTTTCCACCCTGTTTCCATATCCTCTACCAATAACTGAATTTTCTTAAATATTTTACCACCCCCCCCCCCCTTTATAAAAGGCTATTTGCACATCTCTAATTCTGTAGCACCAAAAAACAATTACATAAAGGGAAAACAAAAATATATATTTTTCTACAAGATTTATTTTTATATTCTACATATATTTTAGAAGTATAATTTAAGTGATACACAAGTTGCATTCCATATCATTTTCATGCTTTAACTTTAGAAGATTTAGCTCATTCACTTCTGTATTATTAATAAGAATTAGATTTAATTTCAAGATCTGCGTAAGAATATTGCAACTGAACTTCCAGAACCATTAGTTTTGATAGTGAAGAGCCTAGAATCTGTATTTAATGCAATAACCCAAACTGAAACACTTTCATCCATGAAAGCCCATCAGTGCTTCAGGGGACAGGTTTGTTTTCTTATAAAACTAAGGTAACTTAATAGGATGACCATTAGGAGCCCCCAAGTTGAGTAAGACAAGCAGCATTCCTTCACAAAGCACCTACCCTAATAGCTCTGAAGGAAAAGGATACATGTACCTGAGCTACAACAAAGCAACTTTAATAAACAAAGAAGCAAGCCAAGCAGATCCAACCCTGTTAAAACTGGAAACCAGGAGCTACTTGTGTCAACTCTTAAGCTGCTGAGTTAAAAATAGAAAAAAAAGTATCAATCAGTGATTACAAAGTGTATCACTGCAGAAATGCAACTGAATTACTGCTCTTTTTGGTCAGGAAATTTGAAAAAAAAAGCCAGTCAATTGGAATATACTAACTAAATGGGCAATGATAAAAAACGCCAGGCAAAACCTGCAGTGACCTTGGGTGCACCTTCCTTCTCGAGTACGAGCTGTGCTCCAGCCTGCAGCATCACACGCTTTTACTGTTCAGCTACAAACCGTTTAAGCTTATCACTGAGCGAAAAGACAGAACAAGAGATCAGCTCTCCACAAGGGGACATAATGAGACTGGACTTCAGCTACAGTACAGCAATTAATGCCACAGCAAAACTGCCGAATCCTTGGGATTATAAAGGAAGAAGCTGCAGCAGCAGGGCAGCACAGGGAGCCTGCAACCTCTGCCCAGCAGGGCTGCTCACACAGCAAGCTGGTCTGCTCCGAACAGCAGCCCACAGGTATGGCACCACGGTGCTTCCTGGTATCACTAGCACAAATACTTTGTCATTCATTAACGGGCTGAAATTACGTACACATGCACAAAACTTGTGTGCATACACACAGCTCACCATGTAAGCTTGGAATCTCTTGAGTTATCCTCTAAACTCTAATTTGAAGTTTGTTAGGAAGTTGGGATGACCTGGGGACTAATTCTAGCACAGTACCAGAAGTGAAATATGAAAATTGCACCTGCTGAAAGCACTCAGCTTGCCTTTCTGTTTAATAAGAAACAGTCCAGAGCACAGAAGGGGAAGGACAGCGAACTCCAGGATACGTGCAACTTCATTTTACACTTTATATTACGTAAGTGACATTATTCACTGAGGATGGCTTCTCAATTCCAACAAGATAACACTAAGCAAGCTTTAAAATAGAACCTGCACTCTAGTAAAGAAGATTTTGGATAGTCATCAAGTCCAAAATTAACACAGAAAGCACACAGGTTCTCCGGTAACAATTTTCAGTTGTGCACCCAGTATTACAATTTCCATGTCTAAAAAAGGAAACGTTCCTAAAACTAGATGTGCAGAATCTGCCCTCATGAAGTCAGCGTCTGTCCCTTCCTCACCTACTCAAAGACACAGCAACATACGAGGGGGTCAGACATCTTATTGCTGCCATCCACTTGATAACCAACCAAGGATAGAAAAGGCAAAAAATAAAACATTCTGTGATATAATCTGAGCTATTATGAAGCGTCACCAATTAAAATACTAGCATTCCTAGTCCTGTAGGACAACCCAGTTCAGGCTGTGCAACACACTTTCTTCCATTTTCATGTACCTTCACCCTTCCTGCACAACTGCAGTTTTTTTCCCCTTAGGTTCAGAAATCTATTTCTGGAGCCTGACTTCCAATAGCCATGTTCAGAGTCTTTTGGACAGAACTCCTCATGATGGACCTCTTGCTGTGGAAAAACAAGAAGCTGCAGGAGACTACACACCATTAACTCCTGACAGAAAATAAAAATGCAAAGGGTATTTACAATGGCTTTCCCCTAAGAAATTAAGGGAAATTAGTACCCTGTCACCAACCAAGGTCAGCAATAGACTAACCAAAGCAGATACTAGATTCATCTGTTTTCCACCAATCTTTAAAAAAAAAAAAGAAATCTAGTATTTGCCTTCCGGTTGCAAATAAATACGAAGGATAAAAACTTTCCATATAACCTTCAGTATATTTTAAGAAAGCAAGGCTCCAAAATTATGATTCAAATAAAGCATTTTAGAATTATCTTTTGGCCAGGAAATCCAAGTTAGGAGATGTTCTGAAAGTGGGAGAGTCTTAGGCCAGGGCAAACCTGACACTCAGATATTTCACTGTAAGCAGCAAGAGATTAAAGACTAGGGCAACTCAGGAAGATACGTGGATGAGAAACCATTTCTGTGTCCTAGAAATAAAAACCAGGGGACAGCAAAAAGGAGAAAGCCTGGCAGCAGACACTCTAAGATCCAATGATTCAGCCTTTTCTTTTCCTTCACAGGGAGTTCTTCATCAGCCTATGAACTGGATATTCTGCAACTCTTCTGCTCCCACTGGCTGTCTCGCCCAGCCTGGCAGTACAGCACCAGGTGCACCATCACCATCATGGCCACACAGAAGCCCGCAACAAAATCCATCTTCATATTTCAGAAACTTTGATAGGAACGCGCATTTTCTAACTGTTCTGATAACAGAAGCAAGCCTGGTTCATATCACTTGAAGCAGACAGAAAAAAAAACCAACCACACCCACATCACTGTTCTTTCGCTTTTGCTGCTGGTTACAAAGAGCAAGGTCAGAGGAAGTCCAGAACCATCATTAACTCATTTCTTTGCCCTTCTTGGTCAATGGCGTGGGTGCCCAGCTTCCGAAGGACAGAAGCACTTGGGCATTCTCTAAAGGGCCCAGAAGCAAACTACAAGACAGCAAAAGGAAGCACTTAAATGAAATGAAAAAGGAAATGAAAAAAAAAAATCCAAATAAGAACTTATTCAAGAAACTCCATGCAGGAAAACTTGCTTTCTCAGAGTGAGTTTGTCTTATGCAGTTATTTTAAGATACGTAGTAATTAACAGTGAATATCTTACTTAACTGCATCAAGCTATTAGTAAAAAAAGATTTGACATTTTGTCCAGATAATAAAGCATTTTTTCCTTTGGTTGGTTGCTTTTCCTTCCAAACTGGCCTAGCAGAGTTTCTGGTGGTTCATTTAAGAAAGAAAATCATTCTGGTTAGCTATATGAAGTATTAAAATCACAGCATGACATAGCAGTAATGGCAAGATAAAGCAGATCTGCAAAACTACATGAAAGCAGCTTCAAGAACAAACGTAGCTTTCAGCAACTGCACACTGATAATACAGTTAAAAAGCACTGAAATTATCAAGACCAAAAACAGCTCTTGCATCCATTGATATGGAACTTAGCAGTACGATAGGAGGAAGGCAATAGCACAGAGACAGAAATACACTGAATGTTAAAGACAAAGATATCATCATAAATACATAGCTGTTTTGCTGAAGAGAACTGCTTGAACTGCTCTGAATTACACCTGAAGAAAATATGACCGGAGCGAACAGGGACTCTACAAAACCTGAACAAAACTACATTTTTATTGAAAGAACAGGAAGAGCATTCTTCAAAGCAATAGGCATAAAAAAGAAATTTAAAAAAGTAGGGAGAGGAGCCAAAGTTCAAAATAACCACTGAACAGCAGACAGGTGCACATAGGCACAACTTTTTTTTGTGTGTGTGTAAGTGAAGAAGACAGCGCAGTGCGGGAGCTCGGTGGGGGAACACCAGCACGTCCCATCCATAAGGAAACTCCCAAAGCGCAGCTCCTGTGCGGGCAGCGGCTCAGGAGGAAGAGCTGCACGTCTCTGCTTCATTCAAACACGGGCACTCTCCCACACGCGAGTGCACAACCCCGGGCAGCAGACGTTCCGTGACTCCGTGGTTCAGCGGCGATCACGCAGCCAGGTTTTCCCGCATAGAGCTCCTTGACAGAGCTGCCCCTCCGAGCGCTTCCCTGGATGTCAGGCAGCCCTTAGCGAACACCTCCGCAGCGGTACAGCCCTGAGGCACCTCAGCGAGCACCATGCTCCTCACAGCACTGCTGCCACAGAGCCTCAACGGGGCTGGGGGCTGCCGGCAGCACAGCGGGGGGGCAGGCACGGGGAGGCAGGCACGGGGAGGCCTCCCGGCCCGGCCCGGCGCTCACGACGGAGGGGGCGCGCCCGTTCCCGTGGCAACGCCTCTCGGCGCGGCGGCCGCTCCCGCGACCCTCGGCACACCGGGCGGAAAGGTCCCGAGCAGCGCCGGGGGCGGAAAGGAGCGCCCTAACCCCGCGCTGGGAGCCCGCCCACCGCCCCGGGTGCGCCGCGGCCGCCTGACAACTCACCGCGCCACGCACCCTCCTCACCGGCCCCGGCTGCGGGAAGCGCTCCGGCGGCTCACGCTGAGAAAATGGCGGCTCCCGGCAGCCTCTCTGCCCCGCACCGCTTGGGAGCAGCGCCCCCAGGCGGACTGGGGGAGCGCGGCAGCGCGGCGCCCGCTGGCGGAGGGCGGCACCCAGTGGCGGCGGGAGGGCAGCGCCTCAACCCTCAGCGACTGCCGGCCTCCCGCCCGCTCCTCCTGGGCTGTGCAGGTGAAACGTACGGGAGCGGGGCGGCCGGAGGGCCCCCAGCTCGCTCGCGCTTCCCGCCAGGTGTGGTGTTCGAGGCCCTGGCTGCAAGATGGTGCGAAGGAGTGCTTAATCCCCCTGGAATCCATGGTGTTCCCCACACGGGCTGCACAAAGGCCCTGAGAAGTCACCCGCCGGGTGCTGCTCTCTGTGGTACCCACTGAAGATGAGAGGTGCCTGCAGCACTTCTTGCTAAACTGGCCAGGAACTGGCTTTTTTTTTTTCTTTTTTTTTTTCCCCCCCCTTCAAATTCTGTTCTCACCAGCTATTAAACTCATTACATTTTACGTATTTGTACTCAAATATCCCAAGCCATACAAAAGCCTCAGGCTATTCTCTTTGGTAGCTGTAGCCAAAACCATCTATCCCTTTTCAAGACTAAGATGGTTCTTCTGCAATATTAAAATACCCCATTAACCTTTCTTTTTTAATGTATAGAAAATTGGGTGCCCTTGTGCCTTACAGTCTAACTAAAGTCCTGTAGTTCTAATATTGCAGAACTTCCTCTGCAAAAATAACAATAACAAAATGTTTTACAGTGGCTCTGAAAAGTAATGGTATCAGAAGAGCTGTTTCTATACTTCAGGCATCTGGTGAGGTCACTGCGGCCCTCCCTCTCATGAGAATAACGAGTTTTTCCAGTCCCGAGTTAGCTATGTGTGGGCTGACATCTCAGCAGGCTGGCACTCTTCCTGATCTGAAATCTTCAGTGTATCTGCACAGAGTAAAAACAAACCGAGTAATTTCTAAATGAGAAAACTGACTGTACTGAAAATGAAGACCATCATTCTGGGACATGCTACAGAAATATTATTTAAGCATTTAAATGATGTTCTTTGCTATGAACAGAGATGGCCTCAAGAAATGTTCTATGAAAACAATTTGCTTTAGACACAACTGGCTGAAATACTAAAACAAACCTTTCAAAGATTCTAAATCACTGTCTGTTCCATATACACTTGCCATTTCTCTTTCTTGCTCTCTCTTTTAATTTGTATTCTCTATTTACTGAAGAGAAAATAGTCAAAAGTAAAAGGTTTGAGTATCAAAGTCAATATTTGTGCATGCTAGAAAGAATTTGTTTGATTAAAATCTCCAAGATGATAATCGTACCCATTTCAATATCTGAGAAATAGCTCTATTTCAATAGCAGAGATTCTTATCAATCCAAACTCAGTTCTCACCGTAGCAAAGCATATTTATTTAAAGATCTCTGACATATTATGACACGATGAGAGGTTAGCACCTTAATAGTGCAGTATGAATATGAATATTTAATCTTATACATCTTCATCACCCCACATTATTAATACATTCATTGGCAATGATTTTCACAAATGTCATTGCTTTGTTGAGATTTTGATACTTTTCCAAATGACGCAAATTATTTTTAAATATCACAAAGTGTTTTTACACTGACCCACTTCTGGGTTTTGTTGTCTAAATCAAACATTCTGATAAAACAAAACTCAAAATTTCTAGTCTCAATACAAAGAGCAACCTGAATATAAGAAACCACAACAGAAAAAGAAAAAGAATGACAATAAGGACAGTAACACTCATAAAATGTTTTACCTTCTACACAAGCTAGTTCTTGTTCTTCTGTTTAGCCAATTTAAAGTTCAGTTTAAAATAAAATTCTGAATCAGTAAGTTGTACTGTAAGCCAAAAGTAACAACATCTTTGGTGACTCAACAACATTAAAATTAATTGTATTACTTTGAAGTACTTTTCACTGTAGGTGGAGTTGTAGGATTCTGGTAATTGAGCTAAAGAAAGTAATTAAACTTCAAGCAGAAAATCACAGGCCACATCTTTGTCAAGTTGAATTAGATGCAGACAAATATTCCTTCTTGCTGTATTCATTCTTTTCTTTAAAATGAACAAAACTTGCTAGAATTGGTTGAGTAGTCCGTATTTATCAGCAAATGAAATCAACAGAATTTAGTTTGCTGACTTCAGACAGATTGCCTCCCTGTGCTTTTTATTTGCTTTGGAAGGACCTGTAACCACTACATACGAATCTTAAGCAATCACTAAGCAATTCCATCGGTTTGAGCGTCTTTGTCATATCCACAAATCTTATTCCCAGATAAACTGAGAAAAAAAAAAAAAACACTGAGGTTTTAGAGAGATGAAAATAATGTTTAGTGAGATAAAGAAATGCCTCTCTCAATCTGATTAATGTGCTTCATTCGAAAAGGAAAATCATCTTACCGTGTGGAAGTATAATCATGTATGGATACAACATGGTTTGTAATTTATATTACAAATAAATGCAGAAACAAGTCAGTTATGTTGAAGAGCATTGTGGATGGTATGAACAGGAGCACAGGAGGGAGTCATTATCCCCCTCCACTCAGCATTCACTACACCACATTTGCAATGCTGTATTCAGTACTAGGGAGCCCAGAACAAAACAAAACTTAGAACTGGAGTGAGGACAGCACTCCTCGACCACCACGATGACCAAGTGTGGCCAAGGGAACGGGAGAGACTTGCTTTAGCCTGGAGAAGACACGACTTTGGGAGGCTCTGACAGCAGCCTTCCAGTACTTGCAAAGAGGCCACCAAAGGGATGGAGGCAAGCTCTCCACAATGGTGCCTGGTGGAGGGGTAAGTACAATGTACATAGAGAGAAACAAACAAGGCCTTTCCAAACATGAGGACAGTCAAGCAGTCTCCACACTTGGAGAGTTTCATGACCAGACTAGGGGAAGTCCTGGGCAACCTGATCTGATCTCATGGTTGACCCTGTGGAAGGCTGGATTACATCACCCCCTGAGATCCCCACCAATATGAATTATTCTGTGAGTCCATAATATAAAACATAGTAAATCATACAGAACTGAAAAATCAGATCATACCAAATACCTCTTTGAAACATTTTTTTTTACACAAACATATTTCATATTTCAATACACTTCAGGCTGTTTGAGTCAGACAAATATAAATTGGACTTAGCAAATAGTTCATTGACATGGACAGTTTAATCAATAATGGGTCACAAGTCACAGAAATTAATATGGGAATCCACCTTCATTGATATATCCTCTAAGAAATTAAGGTAACTTCTTATTTCTTTGTCAGCTGATCTTATTGACATAGGAATTGTGAAGCCTAGTGGTGACCTTTAAATGCTAATATTAATTGGTCCGTTACTACTGGGTTAATGAATGGAGAGTGAGAAAAGCTGTGCACTGCAGAGCTGACATTTCAGAGATGCTGCAGAGGAAGAAAATCAAATGCAAAAAATGATAGAACAGTGACTTAACTAGGAACATTTTCTTATGAATATGGCACTAGTAAATCGAACTGATAAAGAACAGATGCCTGAAATCTGTGTTTTTTCTCTGAATTGCACCCAGTGTTCTTTCTGTATTGTTGCTATTGCAGGAAGAGATGGAATTGTTTGAAGGCAATACGAAAGTCTTGCATTTTTATGCTGGTCCACAGAAAATCAAATCTGATTCTCTCTTCCAGAAAAGCATGACTTCCATTCCTCTTATCCACATCAGTCCTCTATTTCTTTTCATCAGCACGTGATACACATCATTCTCATTACATTCTAGTGAAGGTAATAGAAAAGCCCAAAGGGAAGCTAGAAATAATTAGGGGTATCATCATACTACAGAAATAGGAAAAGTTGAAAAAATATAATGAGTCTTTTCAATTTCAGGTACAAGGTCTTAGGCAGGATATACTTTCCTGTAATTCCCAAATCCATTGGTGATAAAATATCCTCAGCAAATCTAAAGCATGAAATAAAGGTGGTTGTACTGAATCCAATAATAGATGTCCCATGGAAAAGGTTAGGTTGCATTTAAGTATGAAACAAAACATCTTTGGGTGTTTTGGTATACTGCTAGCTGAAACTACTTCCAAGTTCACTTGCATCTAGTGTCAACTTAGGAAGATGCACGGAGTAGTTACTTTCCTTCAAACCTCGCTGACCAGATGAGTACAGATAAATGCCAAATGGAGAGGAAAATGGTAAACATGCAACTAGTGATTTATTTTAGCTCTGTTTGAACTGATTAATGCAATAAATAACTATCTAGAGCTGGGATTTGAATTTAGCAAGCATTTCAGCATATGGCCACATGTGGTTTTCTGTCCATAACTCCTTCATGCTGCAACATTAGTGTTGGCTTACAGGTACTATATATTAAAAGTCAGTGAAACAGTAACTCGAAAAAGGCCACATTGAAGGCAGTGCTTGATTATCCCCTACTTTGTGTTCCACACAGGCTATCCCAATGGGAGAAAAGAGGAAGATAGGCATGAAGAGGGACGCTATAGGGAACAAACACATCCCTTTTAGTTGGTCACTTTGGTCATTCATTCGTCCCGTATCCTGTTGATGATGTCTGAGAATTTTTGTAAATGGGGGAAATTCAAGATGGCTGTCTAAATCTTAGAAGGGCAATTTTTTTTTTAGTTCTTGAGTGCCTTATATTGCTGTGTAAGCAAGCAATATATGAGATGATTATTCATAACAAAGGCAAGTTTATTTAAGAATACATTGCCTTTGGATCAGAATCAAGATACCAGAAGGAAAAGAAGCAGCAAAACAGAGAAACAATGGAGAGTGCTTTCTGGTGTGAGACTGAGAATAAGGAATCAGGACTGACAGTTTCAGAAGTAGCTTCTCTGACTGTCTAACAGTCTGTAAGCTCCAACTTCAGGAATTCAGGTTTTCTCTTGCATAATTATCATTAGGCACAGACACTTCCATTTTAACATACCTGATATCTGGGGTACACAACACAAATGAGTGTGTGGACCATGTTGATAAGTTTGACTCACCAAATGCAGGGTTGACCTTCAAACCATCATATTTTCCCAGTATGCTAATACCCTTAGCTCTCACAATTAACAAATATGAGGCAACTATAGTGTTCACACTCATACCTGCCCACATGTGCCAGAGGTAAGGGCTCACAAACATCAGTAGTAGCTGCACCAATCAGCTCCTGCAAGCTACAGCTACTGGTAAGCAGAGGCTGTTTTTGCAGACTTTGGCTCCCTGAGCTTCCAGCAGCACCCAAACAACCCTCCAGAGACGTCCCAGCCATCTGGAGTCTTCTCTGAACACATCCCGGACAGGAGGGACAGGAGCACAAACTGTAGCACTTCAGCCTCCGAGTTCCTCATACACCAGCATGGCCACTGCCTCAGAGTCGCTACACCACATCTCTTACATGCAGGGCTGAGGGCTGATGATGTACTGAAGTTAACGAAGGGGTTTTGCCAGAAAATTCCTGTAAGTCAAATACAGTGTTCTATGGGGTGTATGCTACATAAAAGTGTAATGATGTAGGGCCATCCTGCAGGACACCCAGCTATCATGCCAATCCAGTGAGAGATGAGCTGTGAGGTCAGGAGTACCTGTTCTGCAAGCTGTACTCCACCTGTCTGTAGCAGTGGACCCAGGTGATGCTGCAAGCCTCTCAGCTGCCTTGTCACTGATACTGTCACTGCTCAGCTTACAAAACTTGCAAAACTCCTAACTTTGTCCATATTTTCAAACTCTAAATACTAATATATGAGATTCTAATAATGGACTTTGATAGAGCACTACTAGAAGACAAAATGTTTCTTAAAGCATTTACTATTTCTTCCTTGTGCCTTTCAAGCAGGCAAGAAGGGATCATCCATGCTCTCAGTGGTGCTGGCAGCACATCCCATCAGAACAGCCTGTCCCCATCCTTCAGGGAAATCCCAGCAGGAACTGCCTTGCCGATCTTCACTTAACTGCTAACATTTTATCATATAGTGAAACTGCGATTAAAAAGACAATTCTCTTTTTTCCTGTATTTCTAGATTTCTCAGTTCCACTGCTGAACCAGTGTTCTTATTTTTGCTTACTTATGCTGATCAGAAAAAGAAAAATACCCCCCAAACAACCAAACTACCTTGAAGTAGATTGAAATGCTCTCAAGTGAATAACTGTTCTAATTCCTGTCAGACACAATCTCAATCTCAGGTCAGATGATGAAGTGCTTTCCAGATTAACAGCATCATTTTTAATAAAATTAGCCACTTTTTCACAGGTATTCTGTGGAAGAGAGCTTAATAAGTATTTCTGCCCTCCATTCTCTATGGGCAGATGCATGAACATACACAGAACCAAAAAGCTAAGAAGTGGAATGAAACTTTTTCAAACCTGGACCAGACCACTTCCAGGCCAATGTGGTCAGGGAATTGAGCCTGAATCTATGGCTGACGGGTACTAAGTTTAGCTATGAAAAAACCCTACGTGTTAGAAGATCTATTTGGCAGTCACTTATGTGTGAATGTTTCTCTTTTCAACTGCCCAGTTGAATAGAAACAGGCTGTACTAGATAATGTCTATTAGGAATCTGTGTAAGCAGCATTTACCAAATGGAAATCATCTGGAAAGTGTGGAATCATGCCTTCTTTGTACCCTTTTTCTTCTGTGTGAGAATTCAGGAAATGTTCACAGAAAAAAAAAAAAAAAAAAAAAAAAAAAAAAAAAAAAAACAAAAAAAACAAAAACAAAAAAAAAAATGAAAAAAAAAAAAAAACGAAAAAAAACAAACAAACCAGGAATAACCACCAAACTGTAACTGATCAAAAAATACATATATATTGCATATTGAAGAAATGTAGAGTAATTAATTGATACATGAATATGATTAAAAAAAAACCCAAAACAACAGTATTAAAAGACATTTTATTCCAAACTGCTAGTTGTAAATATCTGTGCAAGTAAAGCAAAACCTTCTGCTGTTTACCCCTCAGAGAGGATAATAAAGTTGTGCCTTGTCACACAAATTCACACAGAAGGCTATTACAGAGGGAATGAACTGCTCAGACATTTTCTTTCTTCTGGTTTTGCACATTTACAGCTATCCTAATTGGAACCTGTAGTATTTATTTAGAAAACCAAGAACACACACATTTTATTTTAAGATTAAATTAACACTTATTTTCTTGTAACTGTGTATTTGCTGCATAATACACCACAGCTTTGAAAGCCTTATAGTTGCAGTTAAGCTAAATAACAACCTACTGCTTTCCAGCTGTTACCATAGAGCCTAACTGACGCATTTTCTTTAATGAAGTTGGAAAAAACGTTTAGATTTCTTTGTTCAGGCAGGAGGGACAGTAGGTGACTCAAGACTGTAGTGTCACAGCTTTGAAGTCATCATTATTTTTCATTCTTTTTAAGACTTCTTTTTATCCAAATATTTAGGGAGGTAAATACAAACTTGTAAAAATTACAGAAGGAAACAAAATGCTAGAATGGATGGAGAAAAAACATTAGAGGTTGTTGTGTATCCATTCAAATGTGCAAACACCTATGTTTTAGGAGTTCCATATCGTAAGTAGAGCAAATTTCATACACATTCACAAAGCGCTTTAGTTCTACAGAAATATTATGGACCCATGCCATTCTCAGAGAGTACTGCAAAACAAGAGGGAACAGACAGAAGTTGCAACAAGGGAAATTCCAACTTAATTCGGGAAAAATCTCCTTGGTGCTCAAAATCTTTGCTATGGAATCACCTCCTTAGAAGAGTTTGAAACTCTCAGATGAGGCTTTGAGCAACTCACTTGTACTTGGAGCAGGCGGCTACCTAAAGGCCTTCCCAGCCTGAAGTATTCCATGATTCTGTGATTGTAGAAGTTGTAAAAATATAAATGGATGATATAAATGCATACATATTTATAGATAATAGATAATAGGAAGCATGTAATAGCTACATTATCAGCAGGAGAATTTCTAAACGATATGTAAAATAGTGTTTAGCCAACTGAGAGATAAGGTTTAGTTAGATCCTTTATGAAGATTTGTATCAGGCTTTTCTTTTTTTCCTTATATCTATATTAAACTGGAAAAAGCCAATAGTTTCAGTGATGCTAATGGAAGTAGTGGAAAGCAGACTGAGCCTAGAACAAATCTAGTCTCTAAAACACAAGTCCTAATTATATGTTTATATATGCTTCCCACCTCTTTTTGCTGTGATCTAGTTATAAGCAGGTAACCGGAAAAATATGGTCCTCCGTTTGATTATAATTTCCAAGAAAATACTTCATTTCATGTGGATTTATAAGAAAATTATTTATGAAGTATATTATTCTACGCTTTTTGCCATTGTTTTAAGTATTTAATTAATTTTAATCATTTTATTAAAAATTGAAAAAAAACCTAATTTGGAACAGAAAATTGCAGTGTTTTGAAACCTGAATAATGTTGAGCTACAGATCAATATTTACATAAGAAAATATTTCATATATCGGGACCTGACTTTGCAATCCTTTACCTAAGAGGAAAACTCTGCTCACGTCTAGTCGGCAAGTCTCAGCAGGTATCACTAACTAGCACTGATGTTCACAAGAACAGGTCCTAAACAGATTGTGAGTGTATTACAAAGCACTTAGCACTCAAAGGAATCCCATTACATCAGCACCACAAATAAAGCATATTATTTACAGGGAGAGCTGTGCCATTCACCAAAATTTCATTATTCCACTTAAACAAAATGTATAGACAATATAATGGATACAGCGATGCTGACTTGGTAAAGTTGTTTGATAATTGACCGTAGTTTAATTGCAGGTCTAATTATTTCATAATTAAGTTTTAAATAAGCTACATAATTAATAGCCCAACCCTTACTATAACAAAATGTTCTTGCTGAATCACCACTGAATGATTGACATACAGTACTTGCACAGATTTTCTAAAATTGTTTTCAGTGACAGATACAAGAGCTGCCAAAACCCACGTCCCCTACTTTTGCAAAGTACTTTAATAGTCCCAACTGCATTTTTACTATCTTTTAAAATTGCTTCTGCCATTAATTACTGCAATCACTACGCAAACTATGTACATGCAGCGCTGAGCATTTGCCCCTCCTCCTGAATAACCCACACGCTTCAGCACCACACTGAAATTATGCAAGCCCATATTTCGAAACGCAATGTTTTGTCCGAGTCCGTTGAATTATAACACTGAAGTAAAATCGGAGTTTTGAAATTTACACTTGTGACACCGCACCGGCAACGTCGGCGTCAGCACGAGGAGCCGCCGCGAGGAACAGCGCATGCGCCTGAACGCCGTTAACGGGCCCGTGCCCCAACAGCATGCCTGGGGGCGGGGCTTTACGGCGCATGCGCGGTTGCGGTCCTGCGCGCGCCGTCTCCTAGGGCACGGCGCGGCCGTCCCGTCGTGCCTCGCGGGCCGCAGAGTCCCCTCTGACCTGCGCCCGTCGCTCCCGCATCCGGGCTTCTCGGCGCCACACAGGGAAGATGGCGACCATGCTCCCTGCCGAGTGGATAAAGAACTGGGAGAAAGGGGGCAGGAACGAGTTGTGAGTGCGGGGGCTCGGCGCAGGAGGGCGCGGGGCCGCCAGTCTGCGGGAGGGAGAGGGGCCCTGGGCGGCCGCGGGCGGCCGGAGGGGGCGAAGAAGTGGGAGCGGGCGGGAGGACGCGGCTCGGGGCCGCGGCTCGGCGCTGGCGCTCGGGGACGAAGCCGTGCGCGGGCGGGGGCCGGGCTGGGCCTGCTGTGCGCGGCTGGGCCTGCTGTGCCTGCTGTGCCGCTGCCGCCGGACTCGCCCGGTAGCCGGGCCTAGCTCTGCTGGCCCCGGGCCCTGAGCGCCCCCTCCTGCTCTGGGCCGGGCCGCGGCTGTGGGGCGCCTCGTAACGTTCTCGTCTCACCGGCCCCGCGGTGCCGACCTTCTTGGTGGGGGGCTCGGCAGCTGTTTCAGTCTTTCTGCCCGTTCCCAGGTGCCTGGAGTTGTGCCGCTTTAGTTCAAGCTCGGTAGGGTCAGCCGTTCCCAGTTATCCTGGAAAGGAACTTCTGAGCACCGAACGGTCTGGGTGCAGCTTCCCACATCAATCCGGGTGTGTTGCGGGCTTGCTTTTCAGAGACTTCCATCTATCCGTCTTGAGCAATTTCTGGCCTGGCCATTTGCTCACACGTTATAAACCAGGTTGTCAGTTTTCCATTACTGCATCGGTTTTGACAAGGGTGCCCGATTTACTATGTGTTCTTCAATGATATTTTAGTTTTTCTATTTCCTTTAGCTCTTTGTTATAACTAAAAAATCCTGAAGCTTCAAATACAGGCATTTGGGAGATCGCTTGATGGGAAACACTCAGTTGTATTTTCACTCCTTTTGTTATTTTATTTTGTTCATGTATTTTTAAAAGATTCTGCAACTAGGGTTACGATTATCCTCATGTTTGAGGAAAAAAAAATAGCAGGGTAAGGAATAAGCATGTAGGCGCTCTGCACAGAACTCTGTTCACCAGACCCTCTGCTTTGTAGCAAAGGGACCCTCTTATAGCTGTGTCGCTGCTGTGCTAGAATTGTGCTGGAGTTAACGTGTTTCCTTGTGCGTGATACAAGGCCAAAGGAAGTCTGTTCAGTTCCTGAATTTTGAACAATGAAGACTTATGTGCTCAGGAGCCCCCAGATGATGCTGAAGTTTGCAGTGATTTTTTTTTTTCTTCTGCTTAAAACTTCATAGCAATCGCTGTGTTTACTTCCAGCTGGCCAATCCTTTGGCAGTAAATATGGAGACTTTTTATTGAACTTGGTCAAACTTCAGCATGAACAACAAAGGATAAAATGTATAAACATACATGGAGGTATTTTGAAAGTGCACAAATAGCTCTAATAAAATGTGTCTTTATATGCAATGGTATGTACATATAGATCCACTTGCAATTTTTTTTCTGTAGTAGTCCTTAAGTCATTTTTGCCCTCTGTCGTCAAATAAGATGATGATTTTTGTAACTTCCCGGTTATGATCACTGAGGTTGTATGGAGTCCGAGGACAGCAGTGTTACAGTTGATCATGTAACGACAGTTGCACTGTTTCAACTGAATTCTCAGAATTTGAGCTGTGGAAAGGCCATGGTAAAACCTTTCATGGTATTTCCTTTCACCTGCAGCTGTACGTCTTAAACATAACTAGGAAGAAAGCGTTAACTTGCTTTGGGGACAAGAAAATAGGTGAAATTCCTGTATCCGTGGCCCTTATGCCAAATGAAATGCACTGTTTCAAAGATGATGTTAACAGCTGCTTGCAAGAGAAGCCATTGGTTGTAAAGGAAATATGATTACAGCTGGATAGGAGTTGTCAGCTTTATAAACATAAAGTGTGCATGAAATTATTTTCTAGAAGCAAAAGAATGCATTGGTAGCGGTTATCCTAGAAAACTTTGTAAGAAACCGCATTTGCTGGGGGTAACTTCTGGGTATTGAACTTAGCCTTTCTTTTTCCAAAACTTCGTATCTCGTATTCATTTCTTCTAACGGGATGAAAATTAAACAGTTATACTCCCTTCCTAAATGGAAACACATGAAATAGTTTTAAATGTTACAGTAAAAGGTAAGTAGATGTAGTGATACTTCTTATTTTAGTGAATTGCTTAATTAAAACAAAGACCCAAATATATAAATGATTATGTAGAAATATTTTTTTACTGGAATATGATCCAGGGTCTGACTAGATCAGCCCAAGTTAGTATTTTGGCAGTGTATTGAGACAAGTAAATGATTTGCCTTTAGCGCTTTGGCTTGCACTGCAGTTACTAACAAATGCTAAAGGTGATTGCTGTTATGTTTTCTTACATAGTCCTGAGTAGTGTGGTAGTGGTCTGCCTATATTTGAAAATGTGCAGAATTTAAAGTACTACTGTAGTCTTTTGGAGGTTATGTCATTAACAAAAGAAGAAGTTTACTTGTCTCTTAAGGAAAATGAAATACAGAGTTGTTTCTAAGGAAATGCAGTAGTAAAATCAGTTTTTAACTGATTATCTTCTGTATTTTCTTTATCTCCTATGGAAAATAGTGAACTTTATTTTTACTGATGTGACTGCTTTGTCCTCATAGTTTGGCAGTAATGGCCAAATACCAAAAGATGAGGGTTTTGTATATGGCTTAGAACATGACAAGTGAATAGCTAAGGCGGCATTCTGGAGCCTGTGTAGTAGAGACCTTGCACTTCTTGGAAACTGTTGAGCTCTTCCAATTTAATTAACCCAGCTACCAATGTGTAATAATATCTAACACTGATACAGGAATGTCGATAATGTGCTCTTTTTGAGTTTTCTTAGTTACCAAAACTAGAGGTTCATCAGGATTTGGTCATCATGTGTTGTCTTTTTCAGATCCTTCGCTGACTAAATAGACATTATTTAAATTCTGTATGTTTGTTTTGCTGTTGCCAGATACTGTGCAGAGATTGAGTTGGCGTGTGCGAGCAACTGCTTATCGTGCCGATCAGTCTAGAATCCTATCTGTGTATACATATACTGTCCTTTTGTATTGAATTGTATTGTTTTCTGTAGTGCCTTCCACAGCAAGATGCTGGTCTGTGGCTGTAGCTCATAGGAACGTTGATCATGCACGTGCGATGGCAAGCACTTATGGGAATGCCTTTACTTGTTGCTTTTTTGTGTGATGGATCAAACACACCAAAGACCCTTCGAGGGAGAAGTAGGACTTCAGTAGTGTGCTTGCATGGCCATTCACACGGTATGTTCAACTTCAAGATAAACTGAAGAAGCTCAATGTTCTGTGAACTTGAGATTTTGAGACACCATCTTTCTGGCCCTCCCAAAGTGTTTGTTATTTTATGTGCATGAGGCGTGTCATAATGTTGAGTAGCAATTAAAGGGCTGAGAGTCAGGAGAGCAGACTTCAGTTCTAGTTTTGCCAACCTGACTGCAAAATGCGATTGTTTGTGTTTTAGTTGAACAAAAGAACTATCTGCATCAGTGAAGTTATGCATATACCTCAATATCTGCAGACATGCACTTTGATAATTCCTGCCATATGCTGTGTGTGAGAGTGTAATTGTGTAAGCAGGACGTGGCGTGTGAGTCGGGAGGCTTAGGTTCAATTTCTGGCTCTGTTGTGCAAACTTGTTCTGTAGGTGCTCAACACAACTTCAGAGCTGCTGTTATTTAAGCGAACGTGCCCCATTCCATCTTAATCCAAAACAGCTTTTTTTTTTAATATAATTTTTTTCAGCAGATTCTGTTTGTTGTCACTTCTAAATGCTTACTTCCTGGGTTATTCTCTACTCAAATTGCATTTTGGATTTATTACATAGTTTATACTCAGGTGGGATGTAGGCTGTGGTAGAATAGGGAAGTTCTTTATCCTGACCTTGCAGAGATGAACTACAGTAGAGTCAGTCGTAAACCATTTGATGTTTGGATTGTTGAAGTGAAAGCTGGACCTGATAAGTTTCCATTTTCTGGGCTTTAAGTGGGGAAAATGCTGTAGTTTTTTTTTTTTTCTTGGTTGGTTGATCATGCAGATATTGATGGTTTGTATTCTTGTGAAAAGGCTGATGTTTCGATTTTAACTTCTGTACTCAGCTAAGACTAGATGAACTAATCTCATGGCTTTTTGGTACTGGATGGGAGGGCTTGTGCCTTGTCTTCCTTCCTCACTGCTCCCTTTACTCTGGTGTCTGACTTCTTGGTAAGCTGATAGTTCTGTAGAATCAGAGGTTCCACCTTACTGTGATTTGTTTCCAGAGCTTAAAAACGATTCCTTTAGGGTACCTGCTGCGTAGATGAGCAGCAAAATTTAAGAAGGTCTGACTTGAATTAAATTGATACAGTCTTTGAGAACGGCTACAAAATCCATCTTCACTTCAAAAATAAGAAGTCCACTTACTATTTGTGAAAAATAAAATATTGCCCTTTACTTTGCACTGTCTTTTCTGGTAATTTTGAAATATATTACATTTTGTTCGATAGCATTAGAGATATTTTTGCCATAGCATCCCTTTTTGCTCAGGTTGCATGTTTCTTATGGTTACATCATATTTCTGTGTAAAGCTAACAATATTCCAGTTGTCTTTAAAGGGTGCAGATGCCTTGCAGTTGCTCAGTGTTATCCTTTGATTGCTGGAGCAATTGTTTAGTCCTGCTGGAGAGGTAATAATCTGTGCAGGGTGCAAATAGGAAGAGTGATGGATTGCTACCAAATCCTTCTTTATGACTTATTTTTTCCATGATAAGTCACTGCAGCAGTAGTGCATACCTGTCTCATTAGATAATATTCAAGAATTACTCAGGTAGGAGATTGTAGACTTAGTATTTTACATAGGAATACTGTGTAACTCTGATACTGTCTTCAGTTTCTACGTATAAAAGTTCTTATGGGAAGATTTTAAACTTGACTGAAAACTTGCAAGTGTGAAGAAGGTTATTAGGGGATATCCTTTAGTGGCTGCAGTAAAGGAGGTAGATAACCACCTTTTGAGTATTGATGCTTGTAAAGGTGAAACTGTTTTTGCAGCTTCATCCTGAAGTGAACATAGTAGTGGAAGCTTCCTTGGACGCTTGCTTTGCATGTCTGTCTCTAAACCTTCGGTGTCATGAAGCCTGCATTTCCACATTTATTTTATAATGTGGAGAACTATTATTTTATTTCATGGAACGGTCTCTATGGAATGTAGTGTGCTTTTTACACGTGGCTGATTTGTTTAAGGAGAGACCTTGACAGTGACCAAGAAAACGTAACAGAACAGGCCTTTGTAGCCTATAGTGATTCCTTTCAGTGGTTAGAATATGTACTTACAGGTAAAAACCTGTTTTATCCTTGCTAAAGCAGCATATAGGGAAATCATGCTTGTGTTGGTATTTAAAAATTATTGCAGCTCAGAGTTTTTCTATGACTTGCAGTCATTTTCAGAGACAAGCATTTCCTCGTTGTTTAACAGTAGGTTAGTCCTAGCAATCCCACGGCTCCTTTCATTTACTGACATCACGTCGTTTTCTGACTTCTAGGTGTAAGCATGTGCAAAGCTAGGAAGCGCATCTTCCAAAGTGCAAAATCCTGTTCTGCATAGGATGCCTTAGGAGCTTTGTATTTCTTTGCTGTACTACTTCTCTGGATTAGTGTTTATGGAAACAAAAATGTAGTTAGGCGCTTAAACTGCCTTGAGTTAAAATTATTTTAGCCAGAACAACAGCCCTGAAACATTTGTGGATTATCTAATGCTAATTTCCTACTATATAACTATTTTAAAATATTTTTTAATATTTTCTTTACTCCAGTTTGCAACTATGTCGCGCTCTCAGTGAGGACAAAAGCCATGACAGTCTCAGTTTCAGAGGTAAGTTGTGTTCTTTTTTGTTTGTTTTCCTTTGTCCGTCATTAAAAGAAAAAAATAAAGCCTGGAATTTTAAATTCTTGCTTTAGGAAATCTTTGAAATTTAAAGAAACAGTTTTTGTTTGCTCTGCAACATGTATATGCATTGAAAATACTATTTATTGAGCAAACTGTGTGGTGCAGTTGCAAGTTGGAAGCATGGAATTTTAACATTTTTTGTACATTAAAAATATAGCAATGTTGCAGGTTTTTTTTTAAAGAACAATTCTTTAATAGCTGACCATAGCTGTTTTTGCAACCACCACATTTAGTGTTGCAAGATTTTTCTCAAATGTAGTACCTGTGTTTAATATTTCAGCATAACGTAAGCTTTTGTAAAATAGTTTTCTTCAGTTGTGCCAGACTTTCATAACAATAAGAAGTCCTTCTTAGGCATTTTTCTCCAGTTCAGTTTTTACTTTCTGAAACAGTTTTTGAAAGCGTATGTGTTATGAGATAAGAGAATGTTCTGAAATAAAATACAGTACTTGTATGGACTATAAGTTAAAGGTGTCTGTTTAAACCAGCTGCAAAGATTCACGCTGTTTTGCTCAGGACTGTAGTTTTTCATCCCGTTTTACTGTTATCTATTCCCATGAGTTCATAGAATAAGTCTTCTGCTTTCTGCTTATGTGAAGTCGTAGACATTGATGCTCAAATTTTGTCTGTCAGAATCAGTAAAATAATCCCTCTCTTATGAAGAGCTGTGTCTCTTTGCTTGTCAAGTACCTGAAGTCTAGGGCAGTATCATTCACATGGCTTTAGAAGGTGGACCAAGGGCTACCTAGTACGTGCTCCAATAACCTGCTTTCTTTCAACAGATATCCAACAGGCTTTGTATGAGCTTTCATCTCATGTTGTTAGAGGAAACCTAAAGCATGATCAAACTTCTGGTGTTCTTGCTGATATTATAGTAAGTTTATATTTGTATTAATTTGCTTGCTTAATACATTTTTAGTTTGTTATTAAGTCTGAATGAAAATCAAGATGGATGATATTCAAGAAGATAGTTCTTCATGTCTAAAAAGTTGTCAAATCCTTTTTCTTCATTTCTGTCACTTGTAATATATGTAGGCTGTCTCAGTGTTTCTGTTTATCTCCTGTTTTTTGTGGTGAGTAGTTACGTTCATGTTAGTGTAAATTACAAATCAAGTAATTTAAGGCGATGTGAAGACTAAAGTTTTTTGTAAGTGCTAAAAGTAGGTTTAACTTATTTATGCGGCATGACAGTGATGCCACCTACTGTTTTGTTTGTAATTTGTGTATTAGTGTAACAGTGTGCTTACTTACTGTTGTACAGTTGAAATGACCAGGTCCCATAGCCACCTTTGAAACAGTGCTCCTGTTTGATGCTACTGTTTTAGTATATACTGAGATATGTATATAGTGTATGGAATAGATAAATGTCATATGTGTGCACAGACACATACATAATGTAAACTTCATAATTTTTAAAGATCCTTTCCTATTTCTAGAGTACTAACCCTTTAGTTTTTTGCATATTACGTGTTTATTGTTGAAGGGTGTTGGAAATTGCAGGACGGAAAGACAGGCTTTCTAGAGGAGCTGTAGCGCTGTGTCATACATATTTTTTTCTTTTTGATTATAATCTCTCACTTATCTGCAACTCTCTTGCTTTAAAACTTGTGAGGTTTTCTGTTTAAGATTTAGACTTTGACAAGGGCAAGTATACCTAAGAACCGTTCTCCCATTTAGTTATTCCTGGAAGAATGCAGGCGTGTGATAGGGATAATGCTAACTACCCATATATAATTCAAGAAAA
The DNA here is from genome assembly GCF_002078875.1 of Numida meleagris. Classification (NCBI taxonomy): domain Eukaryota; kingdom Metazoa; phylum Chordata; class Aves; order Galliformes; family Numididae; genus Numida; species Numida meleagris. Next base: position 15,821,376 of record NC_034416.1, read on the forward strand.
AGCCCCACAGGCTGGGCTGGCTGTTACTGCTGGCTTGATGCCAGCTTTAATGCTATGAGTCAGTCACTCCATCTTAGATATTAAGTGGGAAGCTGTTCAAAGGTAAGATGCTTCTCACAGGGCAACTGTTAGTTGGCATTTCTGTTTTCTGGAAATACTTAATGGGCTGTAGGGATATAAGTAATTGTAATGTGTGCAAAATGACATATATGAAAGCGTGTGTATGTGTATGCACAGTTATTAGCAGCAAATAATCCTACATTAATGTAATAATTATTTTACAGTCTTGTAATTTGGGCATTTAAGATTTCATTATTGCTGTTTATTGGCATATGTAATTACAGAGGGTATGCAGCAAATTGTGTGTGGTGCTTTAAGAAAAGTATTATGAATTTTTATAAAGACTAAACTTTTTTTGTTTGATATTCCAGACTGAGAGAATGGGGTAGATGGGGGGGAGGGGGGAAAGGAACATCTTTCGTGCACACGCCTGTATTCTTCCCCTCCTTTCTCCCACAGGGTTCATAAGCAAAGGCAGGGAACATTTCTCGAAATTGGTTGCTATGCACATATAGAAATGAAAGAAATTGATTAGAGGTACAAGCTCCCTTTCAGATTTTAAATCTCAAATATGTGTGTTGGGATTATTTCAGGTGTTTCCCAAATACTCTTACTAGGTTTCTTAGTACATCTTCGCTACAATCAATAATTAGCACATTATTTAGATAGTGGTGAATGAGCCACTTCATTTACTAATGCATTATTAATCTGAGCATCTTGATCAAATATTCTTTTATGCAGTAGAGTGAGGATTATCAAAATATACGTGTTGTAAATTGTGTACTTACTATGTGTGTTCTCCTCTTCCCTTGTTAGGAGTTTCGCGAGGACATGCCTTCCATCTTAGCTGATGCATTCTGCATATTAGGTAAGCTGTAAGCTTCCTTTTGGCATTGTGACAGATTTATGTGCTTTGTGCATTTAATTGTTCATTTCTGCAGGGTATCTCATTTGATCTGCAAAGCATGACTTAAAATTACAACATGTGTTGATTCTTCTTCAGTGCTTCTCTAAGTTGTTAATGTCTTTTCATTCTGTTTTGTTCTGTTATAGTTTCTAGATATCTTTACCTACTAAAGGGAGCGGAAATCTATCTGCCAAGAAAAGTTAAAGGAGCTAGCTTGTAAGATTGCTGGATGCTAGCTAGTGTAACCAGTGACTTAGCGTAGTTACAAGTATTTTAAATAAATTGCATTACTGGTACGCAGTCTTCTGATCTCAGGATGTGTTCTGTAAATATTTTTTATCTTCACTGTCATTGTTAGTTAAGTGGAGCTTGTGCTAATTGTCCAGAAACCTAAGGGCGACTGGAATCATTTGCCAAGTTAATGTCTGCAAACTTAGTAAGAGGAACACATCCTTAAAATCTACTCTGTTAATAACTTCTAGATTTTTATGTTGTATTTTGTTGATCCAAAGCTGTTTCTATCATGTTTTTGGAATTTTCATATGCTTTTTTCACATCATACTTCTAACATCTTGCTCTATGGCTCTTTGTTCTTCTCCACAAATCTCAGTGCATTCTGTTGCCAGTCTTCATCATAGATGTGGGTTTGAAGGAGTCTGGGTTCTGTGCTGAGGCTGGCTGTGCACAATCAGTTACATTTGTATATGTAGCTTGAATTCTGCAACTTGTGACTGATACATTTTGGCTATTTCATTCAAAATGTTACTCTGCATGTATCATTGTTTATCTTTCCAATGGTCAATTTCTGTATTGCAGTGCTATACTGTTACCCTTTACTTCTCAGCTGAGGTAGAGAGCTGGACTGGGTTGTTCTTTGAACTGCTTGAAAAACTGAAACTAATGTATGCATGTGCTGAAATTATGTAGCCAAATGCCTTGCATCTGCAAGTAGCGGAGAGATAGTATGAGTGGGAGCTATGTTTCAAGCTGCAGAGACAAAATGAAATTCAATGTAACTTCTTGCTTTTTTCCTGAGTTTCCTCTAATGCTTTTTTCCCCCCTCCAAGTTGTATCCGTTACAATCAGGATTTCTTTTTTTTTATTTTTTTCTTAAGGTAACTTTCCAGTTAGCATCTTTCAATACGTGAGAATTTTGGTACTGATTCTTTTTCTTCAGATTCTTTATGGTTTAATGGCTCGGGTGCTAGGGCCACTGCTGATCTGACGTTCCCCTCACTGAAACCCTTCTACATCATACATCATTGGTTTCCAGTTTGCTTTGGGGCCTCTTTCTCAGATTTTTGTTGTTGACACTTTGTGGGTCTTGTTTTTCTCTGTGTGTGTACACTTATTTACTTGTGGTAATGTATGTTTTACAGTCCGACCTTTTTATTTAACTGAGTTTTCCACTCCTTTTTTCAGCTGTTGTAGACGGGCATTCTTCTTTGGTTGTTGTTTTATGGCCTTTCCTCGCAGGAATGAATTGCTGAATTGCATCCAGTCATTGACAAGAAAGAAAGAACCGAAATACAGAATTATAGCTAGTAAAAGACTGCAGACTGGGCAGCAAACAGCAGTTACTCTGAAGTCCAGGCAGAAGAGACTAGAACATCATGACATTAAGGCTAGGACCACCCAGTCTTTTCAGCAATGTGTATTTCTATTCTTTCTGGCTTATTGATTCTTAATACTCGCTATAAACCTTGTTCTAGGAGAGAATGGGAAAGTAATTATTGTTATGGTATTTCTCTGGTTTCTCTTCTACTTTTTCACAAGATTTGTGGATGTGTGAGATTTGTCATCAAAATATTGCATGGGCGTCAAAGCGAACTAAAATGTAGCAGGAAGCTGGCGAGGTACAAACATGCTACTTTGCATTGTGTCGTCATAGCATTTATCAGAATAGTAATAAAAGGAAGAAAATCTCTCTGTTGCTTGAAGTTGAAGTTGACAGGCAAATTTTCACAAGTAATAATTTCTTTTTCTCCTTCTTTCCCTTCCTCATCTTCCTTTGTTCTAGATATTGAAACAAGTTGTTTAGAAGAAAAAGCTAAAAGGGATAATTTCACTCAGCTGGTGTTATCCTGCTTGGTAAGTTGCATTTAGAAATTATTTATTGTAGTAAAAGTATATGCTAAAATCTGAGAAAGTGATTTGGAGAATTTTAAAGGTGTGGGGCTATGATGGGTAGATTCTTTCCTTTCTTTTTTTTTGGGGGGGGGGCGGGAAGAAGAAAAGTGTCATCAGATTGACCAGTCGTGTTCCTGTTTAAATGGATTATTGCACTGAGCCTGAGCGAGCTTGTAGTTGTATCTGATTTCAGAAGAAGAGTGTATACGTACCATTTCTTATTGACTACTGTTCATAATAAAACTCAAGCTGCTTTGCCATGTTATACTACTACTTTACTGCAGTCAGTTCCATCCTTGAGATGGGTTGAAACTTTCCATGTGTGTCTTCCGTGTTGTAGTTACCCTTTGGTGAGGAAGATGTCTGGATTCTTTTTTAGATATCTATTTCTTCTAGCTGCAGTTTATGAGTTCAGATAAAAAAATAAAGATGCAGCCCAACCTATGTCACAGCTTTATTTTTCTGTTTTTTAGAGAATACTCAGTATAATTTTTAATGTTATAGCAATGTGAACCCGCAGTGTAATCTTCAAGAATGTAAGATGCAAAGCTGCTTGTGTACAAATAGTTCATTTACTTTCCCATTGTTTTTAATGCAGTGCTAAACATTTAGTGGATTTGAGGAGTTGGATGACCAAACAACCTTGTCATGCAGCAAAGTTTACTTACTGTTCAGTAAGGGCTTTTTGGATGGAGGAAGAATATAGCATAGAAATGATGAAATAAGCACTTATAAGTATCATAAGTGCTATCCAAAACAAACATAGATTTTTCAGGAATGAGAGGAAACACAAGGAATTTTCATCCAGAGTTGTGGCCTGCATTCTGAATGGAGACTTTAAGTTCCTAAAGGCATCTATGCTTATGTCTTTTTGTTCTGTTTCTTTTTCTCCTTTTTTTTCTTCTTTTTTCTTCAATGAGAATTGTAAAAATGCTCAAAATGCATAGAAGAGCGTTAGTGGAAGAAGGCTGCTAATCACATCTTTTATTAGACCAGCTGATTAAGTAGGACGTGGTTAAAATCTTGTTACCTTTTCCTCTGTTCACATTTTTCAACTACTTTAGCTAATCTAATACTTACTGCTTTCTAAGTGCCTTTATTTCTGGTATTCTGGTGATGTGACATAGTTGTCCCTTGAATTCTTTCAAGGCGTTTTGAGAGAGCTTAATTTTTTTCCCTCTCTCAGTTAAACAGAAACTCTGCTTCTGAAGTTGGTGTTGTTGGACTTCGTTATGCAACCACCACTTGTCTATGGAAGTGGCATTCCTAACCATTTAGAATAAGATTAGCTTGTAAGAAAAATCGTCATGTGAAATGCAGGCTTTTCTTAAGAATGATGGGAGAGTGGGCGTAAGCTTTACAAATATGTGGTTCTTGTAGTATGTAAGCAATGTGTACTTTGTAACCAGCAGTTAAGCTCTCCAGCTTGTTCCTTCAAGGTATTCTTGTACTTGAAGTCTACCCTTATGAAATTCCAATTTGGGTTAAGTAGTTTCCCGTTTTTATTCTAAAAGCATTGTTTCAAAATTAATATGATTGTATGATATATATGTCTAGATCTTAATAACTGACAAATCTGATGTGTGTTTTTGGTTTTCTTCTAGTATCTTGTATCTGATACTGTCCTAAAGGAGCGTTTGGATCCAGAAACACTGGAATCATTAGGACTTATCAAGCAATCTCAGCAGTTCAATCAGAAATCTGTTAAAATAAAGACAAAACTGTTGTAAGTTGTGAGGCAAGGGTTTGGGGTTTGTTTGGTGTTTTTTATTTTTTTTTTTACTTGGAGGGTGGGTGGAAGGAGGGCAGTGGTAATTAATTTGGTAACAGTGTTTGTTAAGAAAAATGTTACTTTAATAAAAATACTCAGTTTTCTTTAAGAAAAATGTTTTGTTGCACTCTTAAGAAATCCCTGACAATAATAGAACCTTGTTAGCCTGCTTCTATTTCTCAAGGGTGGGAAAACTAAAGGCTATTTTAAGTTGACCCATTGCTGTGACCTTCTCTTTGCTACGGTGATTCTGTATGTGTAGATTAAATACTTAATCTTTCATTTTATTAGTGACAAATGTTAATTTGCAAAATATAAGCAAACTTTTGCTGTTGTATCTGTTAAGCATAGGCATTTGGTGTCTCCATAAATAAGTAAATGTGGTTACGCTAGTTCTAGCAACATAATATATGTTTTTATGTATGTATATAGATTATTTGTTTGTGCATGCAATATTTCAGTCTCTGTATCAAAGAACACTTAAAACTAGAATGGTCCCAATGAACGAGCTGCTAATGTGCTGAGCAGTTCTAGGACCACTGAGCATGGGATGCCAGAACAGGATTTATTGTTAGTACAATCAGTCTTGTTTTTAAATGATCTTAATTTTAAATGAAAGGAGAACTGGATTTATTTGGAGAATTCTTGTTCCTTTGAAGATATTTGTTGCACTGCATTCTCTAGTTTTTCCAATAGCTGATAAAACTTGCAATTGATTAAATTTATTCAAAATTAGCAATTTATATAGGAAATCTAATATTTATAAGATCACAAACAAGCTTGACTATGGGTGTGTTGATAACATTTGATTTCTGTTTATTTGCAGTTACAAGCAACAGAAATTTAATTTATTAAGAGAGGAGAATGAAGGTTATGCAAAGCTGATTGCAGAACTGGGGCAAGACTTATCTGGAAATATCACTAGTGATTTAATCCTTGAAAATATCAAATCTTTAATAGGTAAGGAATTTGTTGGAGGAATAGGGGCATTGATTCTCTTGAGTGGTCTTACAACAGTGGAGGGTGACCTTAGGCTGCTGTTTGAGATCATCTGGCAATCAAATAATATGTGATGCAGGCATGTTGTGCTAATAACACACATTGATAGGTCATCTTTGACTGAAAAATGAAATTTGGAGGTTCCTGTTTCTTTGAGAAAACTGCGTTTTGCAAATGTTGTGTAATTACAATTAATGTAAATACTGTATTTTCAGTGCAGTCCAGACCATACCTGCTGTGACTTCATTTCAGCAGGTACTCAGAAGTAATATCTTCTGTGGATGTGCCGGACATCTTTTAGCAGGCAGATCAGAAAGTAACAATGTTTTTTGCTGTTTTACGAAATTCACTGCATGAATATTTTTCTGGTTTTGGAGAAGCTGAACAGTGGTTCTTTATGAAGGGACAAATGTTATTCTTTTATGTAGTACAGTTTGTGATTTTTTTTCCCCGTATTTCTTAGTTGATCTGTGGTAATGGTGGCACTGTAAAGCATGAAATATATTTAAAACAGGACATGCCTATAATTCTCTATATTTTAGACTAACTGTATGTAATGTACTCATTGCACCATTGCTTGTTTTATATAGTGACACTGCAGTCCTGGTCCAGAAGCTGTGCTAGTATTCTATAATTTGCCACCTTTCACAGAATTTTGCTCGAGGCTGCCAAATCCCTGTAGTAACACTACTTGTTTTGGAGGAGTGCTAGAGAAGATGGCTGTTCTTCATTTTTGTTTGTTTTGTCGCCTGGAGTTTCAGATATTGCAGATATGCTTCCTATGAAATGTCATTTTTCCTAATGTACTAGGTCCGAATACAGCAGAAATAGCTTTTGGGGAAAGAAAAGCTGATTAATGAGATATCTGCATGGTGGATGTGCCTGGATAAAATTTTGTCATGGCACAAAGATGAAATCAGTCTAAATGTAGATTGTTTTGCTATAAGTAATAGCACTTACTTTGTGGTGTGTCTCCTGGAGTTTTGCTGAAATACAGATAAATTATCGACATTGGCGTAGGATGATCTGTGTCCTTGCTCTCGTTCCTGCTCCCTTCAAAGAAATGAACCATTCTCCCTTATGCTAGCAGTAATACCGAATTGCTGTGACAACACAACTAGGTGGGTCAGGATCTAGCTGCAATCCAGCTCCCCCTTTTTTGGAGTGTAGAATAATGTACTCTGCTCACGTGGCTCATTTGTACTGCTGCATGAATGTGTGCCAACACAAGGGGGAAGGAGGAAGGCTGTGCCTTCTGGTAGCACAGTGGGATTAGTGATGTTTGCTTTGTATCTATCAAAATGTTGGCCTTAAGATGGTATTTCATAGTTTTGGTGTAATTTGAATTAAGAGTCCTGTTGACTATCTTTGCCTAATTCAATTTTAGGTATAAGTCAACAAAGCGCTGTTAAAGGTAATCTAGATTATTTTGCTGTAGGTAATTCTTTTCTATTAAAATTTAGTCTGGATTTAACTTGAAGAACAAATGCATTTGTGCATTAATAACAACGTAAATGAAATGTAGCAATAGTGAACTTTTCTATTCTGTTCTTCTGCCCTAGGATGTTTTAACCTTGATCCTAACAGAGTTTTGGATATTATCCTAGAAGTCTATGAGTGCAGGCCTGAGTATGATGATTTCTTTGTACCACTGATAGAGTCTTACATGTACATGTGTGAACCTCAAACTCTATGCCACATCCTTGGGTTCAAGTTCAAATTTTATCAGGTAATGTATTTGCATTCTTAATTACTGTTTCTGCGGATTGGTTGTAGTCAGTGCTGAACTTGAGTCAGTGATAACAGATTTTTGCTGTTGTCTTTTCTTTTTAAATACAGAAATTAATCTGATGTAAAATTCCAGTTTTAAAAGCAACAATTTCATGACTTGTGTGGAGTTCTCTGATGTATTCTAGAGCAGAATATTTTCATCTGGCTATCCTGGAAAGTGGTCAGCAGTCTTGATTGTGAACAGCTTTCACTTTAGCCTACATAGTTATAGAAGCACTGTTAGTAATATTATTTCATTATTATAAACCTTATAATTGTATATTATAAACCTTATTTAAAAAAAAGGCTTATCATTTGGAGTGAAGAGCATGTTTGCAAGGGAGTTGTGGATGATATTTGAGAAAGTCATAGGATCATTGAGGCTGGAAAAGACCTCAGTGATCATCTAGTCCAACTCGACCCATCCCAACTATGCTCACTAAGCCATGTCCCTAAGTGCCACTTCTACACTTTTCTTGAACACCTCCAGGGACAGTGACTGTCACTTCCCAGGGCAGCCTGCTCCCATTCCTGACCACTCTTTCAGAGAATATTCAAGTATTTTTTTAATGTGAGGAATTGCATACAAGCGCTGTAAGGTGTGAATATAGTTGAATTTTGTCTTTTCTGGAAAATTTCTGATTGTGTACTGCAGTTAATTCTAGCAATATGGTAATCAGCCTTTGGGGTAGAAGCAGTTGAATAAAATGATAGCAAGGAGAACTGTGTTAACGTACCTCTGAACTTTAAGTAATTTCGTTTCTTTCATGACTTTTTTTTTAATTTGCAATCTTGTCTTTAGGATCCAAGTGGTGAGACACCTTCCTCCCTATACAGAGTTGCTGCTGTCCTGTTGCAACATAATCTCATAGATCTGGAGGATCTTTATGTTCATGTAAGTGACAAAGGGACAGTACTACTTGGTCAGACGCAAAAAGAAAGAAAATACTTTTTTAAAAAACAGAAAGCCAGATATTTTATCCTGTCCTTAAAGCTTAAGCCTCATGACGTGCCTTCTGATACCTGTGTATGTACCCTGAGTGTCTTTTCAATTTCTCAGCACTCTCTAATGACACATACTCAACCAAGGACACACTGAAGTATGAAAACTGATATGCTTTCTTTGAGTTACCCGTGTACTATCCTCCAGATTTGTTTGCCTCCAGCCTGTGTAGGAGATAAGAGTTAAGTGATAGGAAGTAGGCATTAAGTGCCCTGAGTAATTTCCCCTAAGAGCTAGACCCTGTGAGTGTCATACTTTTCTAAGTTTGGTTTTTGAAAAAAGTGATAGCACGATCAGCTGCTCACCTTTTATTTTAATGCTGGCTTTCAAGAAAAAGCTCTCAGATATTCCTGAATAGGTCTGTGAATTCACATACAAGAGTTCTGAAATGTTAGCCTGCAAGAGCCAAATGAAGTTACGTGCTCTGATTTAATCTGAGAGATTTATTCTGGAGTCTGGCATTCCGTCGTCCAACCAGCATACTAATTTGACAGATGGTAAATGGAGTGGTACAGTTATCAAAATATTTTTACATTATGCACCAGATTTTAATTTCAGAATATCCATGTAGTTCAAGACTCTTAAATCTTCCACTGAAATCAAGGAAATGAGCTCTAATTAAAGCTATGGAAATTTTGGAATGTAGTAGTGCTGTTAATTTGTGTGGCAGTTAATAGCGTCAGTCGCAATCTGACTTGTCTCAATTAGTGTCTCTTGGTTCCTGATTTTTTTGGCTAAAACTATGTCAGGTGGAGCAGGAACAGGAGTCAGTATCTCAGATAATGAATGTGGAGTGAGGAATGCATGATGATGAATTTTAGTTTATTAGGAAATGTTAATAAGGTTACAGGATGAATTCTTGGAGTCAGAATTAAGAACCTGTGCAATCTGGGCCCAGACCTGTATAGGTATGCACATGTTTTGTGACAGTCTCACAGCTGGAATGGCCTCTCCATTTACTCCTACCGCTTGCCTTTTGTCATGTTGATTCTTAATCTGATTTGCAGTCTACTTCCTTTCCAGAGTTCTCTGCCAGTCTGCATATCTTACCTTTGACTGCATGTTTGACATGCCTTTTTTTCCCCGTTTCTTTTTCAGTCAGGCTTAATTTCACTTCTTACGGGAGGTTCATGAAATTAACTAACACAAGTGTTGAGTAGCATATATTGTATCTATACAACGATTGTTGTGCTTATGCTTCACGTTAAGAATGCCCTTGTTCCCCCACCCCTCAGTCCTGTAAGAACTGCTTTCTGCTCACACCAAGACATGTATATAATAGCTATTGGATCCTGAAGATGCAATTTACTCCTTGACTTTCCTCACAAACTATTTCTTGGTGAACTTTAGTAGATTGTGTTTTTAACGTTTTGCTTTTCCAAGTGGGATTCTTTCTTCCTCCAAACTTCTAAGAAATGGAAGAATTCTCCTAGCTTTTCTTTGATGTTGATGATTAGTCTTTCTTCTGCTATCAGTCTATAAGAAGAGAGAACAGTTTAAAAAAATAAAAAGAATCCCATGTTTATAAACAGCAGGAGATTATTTTATCAGAGATCCCGACTCCTCAGTAAGTTACAATTGTTTATTTGCTGTTAAAATTTTGAGCGTGGTTTTCAGAATGAAATCTGAATGAAACTGTCATTTGTCCCTGTCAGGAGCAGACCTTTTCTCTCACAATTTGAACTTTTAACTCTTGCATGTAGAATTATTTCCTCACTCAATCAAGTCCAAGATTATGCTCATGCTTTACTGTATCGGAGGTCTCTTAGTGTAACACCTTTTGAAGGAGCAGATGTTACACTTGTTTAACCCAAATTGCTAGTGAATAGGAAATAGTGGCAAGCATTCAATGGCCTTCCTTTAAAAGGAAGGGCCATCAAACTGTATCTGTGTGGGTTACCTGTTTTTTCTTAGTGGTGAAATACAGTTTTCTTTACATGATTAAAAGAAAATTTATGATGCTTTTGAGTATTCTTTTTATTTTAAGGCATTTAATTTGTTTAATGTTATTATCAATCACGTGCTCAGTTCTCACAATATTGAATGTTGAACTGGTGATGGTGAGGGGTAGGAAGGTGAACAGTACATTATTCTTAATCTGTCCTTGATTTCAGAAGTTTGTTAATAGTGTACTTTCTGTTGGAATTATGGTAACAAGGAGAATAATCTTCCAAGAGGTAAGTTTGTGATTAGTGTCAAGGAAAGACAAGTTCTGCCTGGTGCTCAGTTGATCGAAGTCAGGAAGGAATAGGTCACTTGTTTCTGGAAATTAATAGTGTTTGCTCTTCTTTCTTAGCTTCTTCCAGGAGATAATGCCATCATTGAAGAACACAAGCGAGAGATAGTGGAAGCTAAGCAAATTGTGAGAAAACTTACCATGGTCGTCCTGTCCTCTGAGAAGACTGAGGAAAAGGAGAAGGAAAAAGAAAAAGAGGAGGAGAAAACTGAGAAGGTTAGTGTGTATGAGTTTAGTTTCCAAGAAAACAGCTGTAAACTGAGTGTAGTCATCGACTTTGAAAATATTTGTATTTGTTTGAAAAAAAAATACATAGATATCCAAGCATCTGTACTTCTTGGAAGGCTTTGTCTTTGTGCTGATCCCACTTCCATTATGCGAAATGTGCCAACATGCATTCTTTGGGATTTAGTCTCTAGGCTTAAGGATCTTGGTTCCTTGGCTAACTAATTAAATTCCTCCTTTCTTGTTGTATCAGCTCCACTAAGTACATCCTAGCGTTCATATCCTTTAGTCTTTTGACAGCTGTGTTTTCTAGGTCTTGTGATAGTATAATCCTATTTGATGCCTTAAAAATGCAGACACAGATTGCCATCTTTATTTCTCTCAGTCAAAAACAAGAATTACCGGACTTAAAAATGCTAATATAGTTATTCTGCATTGTACAAAAAAGTTTTAATTATACGTGTTACGTCAAAACTGTCCACTTTACTTTCAGTAAGATCTGTATCTTGGTGTAATTGCATATTTTATATTTAAGGTGTTGCTGTGTCATGTCTTGTTCGTGCTGCCCTTGGTCTAACTTGCTTAAGAGTATTCAAGCTGTGTTTTAAAAAGAAAAGTTCTCAAGAGACTTTTTTCCCCACTTCATTTCAGATTAGTGCTACTCAAATATCTTATTTAAATAAAATAGACAAAAGTCAATTGCTTACTATTTGCACTATATAGTTGTACTGGAAAGGGGAGAGTAATCCATGAGTATTGACATCTCCTGCTCTTAATTTTCTGTATCCTTCTGACTCATGCTATCCAGCTGTTTTGTCTACTTATTCCCACTTGTACAGAATCAAGATAAGGTGGAGCATCTCTGACCTTCCTTCCACTTTTTCTTGACTAACTTGAAAAACCTAATTTCATTCTCTTCCCTTAAGCTGCTGATGCAGTCACTGCTCTCTGGCTCCACTCTGCAGTCGTAATCTGCTGCTTAAACTGATTCCTTTCACTAACTTTGAATTTTTTTACCTCCGTGTCCCACACAGCTTTTTATTCTAGCACCTCGTTATCGTCCATCCCTTCTATGCTCAGATGAGCTGCCTGGTATCCTCTCAAGCACACGCATCACAATGTTGTGATGGAAGGATAAACTCCTGATTCGACATAAAGAGCATACATATTTTAAGTAATATTAGATGAAGAGTGTTTCTATGGCTAAGATTTAAATTTAAGAACTAGGGAATGTTAAGTTCTACCAGAAGCTGCTACAGCTTTCTGAAGGATTACGATGACAGGTAGCATAGTCTGAGCCTGTGTGACGGGGAAAATGAAGAGCTGTACTTAAACAATTCATGTGATTCCCTGCATGCTGCTGTGCAGTGCATACTGTTTCTTGAGAGGCTTGTTTCTATATGAATATTTTCGCATGCGATGAGCCATGCGATTCATAGCAATTGACAGAGGAACTACATGTCAAAGCTGCTGGCAGTTTCAGTTTGAGTGCTTTTAATCCAGTATGCAGTTTTAACTTGACAACTTTAGATAAGGTACCATGAAATACGTATGTGGGTAACTGGGGAAAAAACGTTTAACAGTTCCTAACTTAATTTCTGTTAAAGCCATCTAGTGCTATTTCTTGTCAGTAAAATGTATTATTGTATCACAATTGACTCTTAATAAGAATAATTTAGTGTTGGCAAATGCGTTATCTTCTCTTCCTTTTGAGATGTGTTTAACACATAACAAAATTATACTTAAAACAGATGAATAAGGAGTTTTAAAAAAAAATGGAGGTCACAACTCAGCAGTATGATTAGGTTTGACAGGAAGTCCAGTTTGACTCTTCTGTGTTGTGTGCTTTTGCTGTTGGAGGGTGTATTTCAGAAGAGCATGCTTCGTTGAGGACATGCAGTCAGCAGTGTGTATGTGTGAGCAGTGACTGCTTTAGAAATGAAATAGCACACAAGTGCAATCTGATCATTAATATTTAACTAGTATGTTTGTACCAATTAAATAATGACAAGTTACAATTGTCTTTAAGCAACATGATTTTTAGTAAATCTTTCATACTGGAAGTGGATTTCAAGCTTCCTACTTACGTGAAGTTCTCAAAAATTTCAGTAAAGCATCAGTGTACCCTTTTGTTAGCACACTATAGGGTGACTTAAAAAGACAACCCTTGGCATCAGAGGAGCTGATATTTCAGAGGCTGATCTTGTTCTGATGTGCACGTGCATATTTTGAATAAAGAAAACCTGAAATTTCATTACTGTGATTTCAGCGTGGGTATTGAGCGGAGCTGTGTATCTTTTCACTCTGAAAATGTCCTCTTATTATGTACTAGGCTGTTTGCTAATTCCACAACCATCAGAAAAATAGAGTTACAAGTGTTACAAAGTAGTTTTAAAATAAATCAGAAGTCCACGCAAACCACAGAACTGCAGAAGCATTTAGCTTGTGGTTCTTCTTGTCGTCAGTTTTTCACGTCTATTTCGATGATTTTAAAGAAAACTATTTTTTGGGGGCCTTAATATGCTTAAATGATTTGACCGAGACTTTGCAATCTTCTGTCCGTCAGTGTGATGTTAGCTTCGGTTTAGAGTGATGGCAAACTTGCAGCACTTAGCTACATTCCTTCACTTCATTAGTCATTTAATAGTAGGCTAGCAAGATAATACAACAGTAACGTGCCCATGCAAAGCTGCTTTAAGGCAGTTTTGATTGTATGCTCCTATTCCCTTTATATTGCAAAGTGGGATATGTGGGAAGACTTCTGTAGCCTTACAGCTGGATTTCACTAGACTAAGTGCCAATGTGAAACTTGGGATACAAGCAAATTAAGAGAGAAAGAAGTTTTAGATCTGATTTTGCAGAATAAATTCTATGGGAAAAAGTTGAGAGAAATTAATGTTTTTGAATCAAGAACATGTTATGCCAAGAGTTCTTAAATGCTTGCTTTGTTCTTAAAATGTCATGTAAGGAGATAAGCTGCATTAGACTGAAGGTTTTGAAGAGTTTGTGACCAGACACGTTTAATTTCATTTTTAACTTTTTTCTTCCAAGAAGTTGTTAGTTTCTGTGTGGACTAATTTTATTATTGTTGTTAAGTGTCCTTATTGTGTAAACATCTAGCTGAATTTTGTTTTCCAAGTTTATATTTTATGTGTGTGTATATATATGTGTGTGTGTATGTTTTCTGCTTGGACTTCTTTTTGTAGGTTACAGCTGGCTACTGTTGAAAGAAAAGTATTAGATTTGATGAATAAGCTTTCATTAATTGTTTATTGTCTTGCAGCCTCCAGATAATCAGAAGCTTGGTTTATTGGAAGCTTTATTAAAAATTGGTGATTGGCAGCACGCACAAAGTATTATGGATCAGATGCCTCCATTCTATGCTACTTCACATAAGCCCATTGCAATTGCCCTGTGCCAGCTTGTACACGTGACAATTGAACCTTTGTACCGCAGGTAAAGAGAAAAGTAACTGAAAGAGTAGTTTCCACCAAATAGTGCAATATTATGGAGAACTTACGAGCTTAAATTCACTAATAAGCCTAGCTGTATTGACTTGTCTGTTAATTTTTTTCTTAAAACTTTCACTTCTGTTTCATGTGAAATGGTGTGCATCTTATTTTCAGGGTTGGTGTACCAAAAGGGGCTAAAGGCTCACCAATTTCTCCTTTACCAAACAAGAGAGCACCGAAACAAGCAGACAGCTTTGAAGACTTGAGAAAGGAAGTGTTCAACATGCTATGCTACCTTGGTCCCCATCTCTCCCACGATCCCATTTTACTTGCAAAAGTGGTGCGCCTTGGGAAAGCATTTATGAAAGAGGTTGGTAAGACAAAACAAAACAGCTTATTGAACCTAGGGAAAGAGCCCAGCCCCTCATGTCAGAAGGTGCTCGAGTCTTATTATGTATGTATTAAAATAATGAAAAAAATTTTGGAGAATCTTATTTTAGTTCTTGAACAATCTTACGATCAATGAACATAAGCCAGCATTTCTTGAATAGCTTAAACATAGTGGTTTTATAACTAGGAATATGTAGCGGTAACTACTGGTATTGATATTTGAAAGATGCCTTATATTGCACTAAAAATGCAGTTAATATGGAAATCATAATTTCAAGGGAGTAATTTGTTTTACTTCTGTCAGCAGATTATCAGGACTACTTTGTGATTAAGGTTAAGTACTGAAGATCTGTGAGAGAGCCCTTGTTTGTTTGTGGATACACACATTAAAATGGAGATTACTTTGTAGTTTGGTTCATATTGATAAATGTATATATGTGCTTTCTTTATAAGTAATATAGAAACGGTAGCTTAATGTATTTATGACAAGGATGAGCAACTCTTAGCTATTTGCTTTAGGCTGGAACTACGAAGAAATTCATCAGTGACAGAATGGTTAAGGTAACATAGGGAAAGTTTTAGTGTGCTATTGCCAGCAGCATGTTAAACCATTTAACACGCAGTAGATGTATTTACAACTGGAGGTGATCTGACTGTAAGTGTAACCCATACAGTAGTTTAAAGTTAGGCTACTAACATTGCATTGCAGCTTTCATGCTCAAGCACAGCTTGAAGATGATTTTGCACTTACTGGTGTGTTAGCTTAATAAGCTTTTTTTTATGGTGAGTGGAAAAAAAAAAGCAATTTCACAATTAAGACTAAAATCTTGAGAGGGTATTACTGTGAGAGGAAGATGGGGAAAGGAATCTGACTATTGATAATTGAATTGGAAGTCCTGTTTCTTTAGGTAGAGGTTGAAGTTCATTTTTTTCCTCCTCTCCAGTAAGAAAATTGAATGTATATTTATATGCACATGTGCATATGTTTGTGTGTATATATGTACGCATCAAGTTTCATTGATACTTCAGTTATTACCTCTTTTCTCAGTGTAAGCATGCAGAATCACTACACATGTAATCAGTGCATTTTATTTACGCATTTGAATTTCAGTTCAAACATAAAGAAAATACCTTGCTATTTCTCTATTGATTCTGCTCACAATAATTAAAGAGCTCTCAAGTGCATTAATATTACTTCTGTAGAAGTTCTTGGTAAACTCCATCTGTAACTTCCAGTTTCATCTTGGAATTTGTGTAGCTAGCGACAGAGTTTGCTTTTTGTTTTTATTAATGACAGTGAATCCTATCAGCTCTTGATAAAATGTTGTGCATTGACTTGTATGCCAGAAACTTTAAATTTATACTACAGCATAGTGCAATGTGCTGTTACTGAATTGCTCACCACTTGGAGGTTTGAGTGTTTTCTGTTCTGTAATGGACCGCAAGATGTATTTCTAGATAATGCATTTGTTTGCGTGAAAACAAGTACGACAAAACACAGCAAATTTCCTTATGAAACCCAAACTTCTTTTTATTACTTCTTCTGCTCTTGTAAAGTTAAGTTGCTGATCTTGGATTGTAGGAGATCAGTCTTCCTTTTTCAGGGTTTTGATGGGGACCAGAATGCCTTGTATCAGCAAAACCATTTCACGAGCCACACACGTGTACTGCTGAGAATACACTAATCCACTCTGCATCGCTTTAAAAGCTGTTGGAGATGCAGGAAAAAAACAAAACGCTTTCCAGCAGGATCTCATCTGATTTTGGGGTTCTTAGGGTGCATCTAAATATGTGATTTAATGGTATTTTATGGTATTTAATACTGAAATTAACAGGAGAACATAATTTTAGTGATGAATTTAACTAGATAAAAATGTTTCAAAGAAGGTAGAAGGCAAAGTGCAAGTGTGTAATTTGATTAGAGGGGAGTCAGGGTTTTGTGGTTTTTATCTGATAACAGTCAGCACAGTAATGAATTCTGTGCTCACGGGTGGTAAATTAATCTTTAGATTCATGAAGTACAAGGAATATTATAAGCCTGATGGTATTTTCTAAAGTGTCAGAGGGGGTCACATTTCCCCGGAATCGTTTTTTCCAAAAAAAACGGTTTTAAAAAAAAAAAATTATCCTATGGATTGTTGTATTTTAAAACTTCATTGGGGGTTGCAAATGCTGCCTGCGCAAACGTAATGAATCCAAGATACTTATGCATGAAGCTTACTTGTGTCCTCTGAACAGTTCTGAGATGATGAAGGTAGATATTAAGACTTGGTTGGAGGAGAAAAGGGCTATATCTAAACAGATGAAAGCTCTGCAGCGTGCAGAACTGAGAGCATACACCGCAGCAGATGGTGCTAATGGAAGCTGGAGAGGATACACGTAGCTGTGTAGGTGCCCTTCCACCCACTAGGCCTGCAACTATTTCAATGCTAACAGATCTGGAAAATTAAACATTTGCTAGGCATGTAACCCTTTAGGTGTATGCTTGTGCTGAGAAAGCCTTGTTCTGAAACTGTAACCGTTAGGTTAATTATTCTAAAATTAATGTCATTGTCTTGGTTATAGTTTCAGTCTGATGGAAGCAAGCAGGAAGATAAAGAGAAAATGGTGAGTGAGTTTCTTAAAGACTTTAAATCCAAAAAAGAACATAGTATTTCTAGCAGAGCTAATTCCTATGTATTTCTTGGCAGAGTTCTAAGTGTTCTCGTAATCTCATCCCTCCCACGTGCTGCTTTTATTATATATTTTAGATCAGTGAAATGGCAGTCTGTTTTTATTCACGGAGGTAAACTTGGGTTGTCAATTTTAGTCTTATCTTTTGAGGAGAGAGCTTATTTTAGACGAAGGAGTTCTTGAGAGTGTTTGAGACTAAATGTTTAATATCTGTGCAGCCTTTCTTTCTCTGTACCATTTTAATTCTTTACCAAATGTACGTTGTAGACTTGTCTTGTCTTTTTGGGCAGTTCTGCATTACTGTGGTGTGTTGGTGTATCCCACCTCCCCTCCCTTGGATTCCTCAAATTTAATTTTGTTCTTCTAACGTAGTGCTTTCTACTACTTAGTGGCTCAGAATCAGGTGGAACACCTCTGTCATGTAAAGAGACTCTCATGATGGCGTCTTGAATCTTAAATAATTTACTGCAGAAAAGCATAGAAAACAGGAGAAATTAGATGTAGGGAAGGTACTCATACTAATGGTAACTTTTCTTCACTGACCAGTTCAAGATTGGCCTCAGTGAAACCTGGGTATCCAGTTGAGCTCTAACTTGTTTAATAAAAAGTCTGTTGCTTTGTTCTTTAAATGAACGAGCAAATTTTCTGTATGAAGTTTGTGTAGTTTTCAGCAAGTTCTTTTTGCTTCTGTTTCTTACTTGTCATGATTTCCTGACTACTGTAGTTACAGTGGAGGGAAATAACATTTCTGAAATGTTACTAAAAACTCTAAACTAGGGCAGTTGAGCTCAATTTTAGTAGTATCGCTGGAGATCTTGAGTAACTTGTCCAATGTCACCCGTAGTTACTATGAGCTTACAGCCTGCAGGTCACTGCTCTTCTGTAGATATAGTTTATCTTGCTGTTTCTGACCTTTGAGAAAGTTTCTCTGGGTTAGAAAGATAACCATGTGGTTCAGGGCGTCAGACTGAGTCTGTCTGTGTCCTGCAGGAAGTTGTCCTAAAGGTGAAGTGACGCTCATAACAAACCCCCAGACAGGGGTAGACTGGTTGGTTTTGCCTGGCTGGAAGGGAACTGCTGCTTGGAAGAGAATAGAGTTCATAACTGGGAAGCGGTTGTGACTCTTGGGACTGTTGTTTCCATGGCTGAGTCATTCATTGCAAAGAAATGTATCTCATCTGGAGACACGAGTAGCTGCTCATACATGGAAGTGTGAATTATGTACTGACAAAGATAATCTTTTAGTGTTTGCATACTATGGTGTAGGTTGTGATATTAAAGATTACGCTCTTCTGAAAATGTTCATTTAGTGCTAAGAAAATGACTCTAAGGGATTAAGCTGAGAGTAATTATAAGTGGTTTTTTTATTATTATTATTCTTTTTTCCCTTGTGGTTATTCTAGTGTACTCAGTGGGAAACGGAAATGTTTTTAAAAAAAAAAATTGATACTGAGAAAAAGAAAATTGGTGCTCTGTGTCTTGAGAACATGTATGATGCTTTCAGATTTAACTCCAGAATTTTGAAAGTAGAAGTAATGAGAATACCTTAATACATTGAGGGTAGTTGCCAAATTAAATCCATTTTCTGCTGTTGCACTTCATAGAAGTCTGTAGTGTATCTTTTTATGAATTATTTTATTTTAATATATCAATATAATGCACTGAAAATAGCTACATTGCTCAATTACATCATATAAGCAAATATTGACGACGTATATGGTTCATGAGTTAGCTAATAAAAGATTTGATGGGACATTTTCAAATTTCTTTTAGTATTTTCTGGTTTGTTTTTCCTTGTTTAAGGAAGTCATAATCTTGTGGCCAGCCTGTATTTTCTTATTCTACTAAGATCTGCAATTCGTGTTGCTTTTTTAATATCTGATAGTTACCTTGAGGTTTTTTGTCTTTGTCACAGGAGACACTGTTTAGCTGCGTGTTGAGTATTACCGACCAAGTTCTCCTTCCTTCTCTTTCTTTGATGGACTGCAACGCGTGCATGTCTGAAGAATTATGGGGAATGTTCAAAACTTTTCCATACCAGTACCGGTGAGTAGGATAGTTTGTTTCTGTTCTTTGGAAGTGGTCTATCTCAAACTAACAGTATAAAAAGTAATTTTCCTTTCATCATCGTTCAAGGTACCGTCTTTATGGACAGTGGAAGAACGAAACATACAATAGTCACCCGCTTCTAGTGAAGGTTAAAGCTCAAACCATAGACCGAGCCAAGTATATTATGAAGTAAGTTGTCTAATTCCATAAACTATCAGCTGTAGCACAGTGTATTGTATTTTACCAACTGAAGGAAAAAAAAAAAAAACCTTGACAAATATATTCCTTTTCTAATGACTCAATAATTTCATTGATAATCCTTGCTTGTGAAATATTTGGTGTACTGTGATTAAGAACTGACAAATTACTAATAATTGAGTAGTTGGCCACCAATAAAGGTACTTCATCCAAAAAATGACCCACTAAACGGTTTAAAAACACTTCCATGGATATGCTGCTGTTGATGAATTGCTTTGTTTATGGGAATGCAACAGTTTCTCTCTGGATATGGAGACTCTTTAGTCCCAACAGAGTGAAAAGTTGTGTCATTTTCTGTAATTTTCACAGCAGGGACAGCAAGTTGAGTTGAGTGGTTTGTTTTCAGAACAATTTGAGATTTATCTTAAAATATGACATCTCTGTAATATCATTGTCAGGGATTTGGATTCTCTTTGTTGTGTAGTTTGGGCCAAAAGAAAATGCTTTCATTTTTTTTTTTTAATGCAGTTAATTAGAACTTTTCTACATGGCCAAGACAGAAATAGCCTAAGAGGCTTTGGACTGCAGATGTGAGATCTAGAAAGGATTATGATCCTCTCTTCTGTCTTGGAGCATAGCTAGAGTAGATGATAAGTTTGTGCCCCTTCTTCTACAGTGGGTTTCTATTGTGCAGATGAGCCACAATGCTGACAGTTATTAATGCTATGAGAATCCTGTAAATGAAAAGTACAGTTGTTTGTGGTTGTATTGGCCATTTCACTGTGTTATTGGCCGGTTTGTTTAAAGGTGTTATCTAATTAAAGTCTTGCTCCATTTCCAGGTAGAGAATTGAGACTGGGCACTGTCATTATTTGAAAGTTTGAAGTACAATTTAAAAGAGAACAGCATTGTTAGATTTATTCTATAAATCATTGTGAAGTACTGAAGTCCGGATTCATTTCCAATGATCATCCTGATATTGGAGGTGCTCATGGGAACTGGAAGCCCAATATAGTCTCCTTCCAAGGGTTCCACCCAGACTGTTTGATAATTGGCAAAATTTTTTCACAAATGCTTTGATACAATTAAGTTGTACTTTCAAGTTATAATGCTTTGAGCTTAAATATTCAAGAAACATGCTATTGCATTTTAAATACAATATGATGAATTAGTCACTGTTTAACTAAGTTTGACAGTATGAAGGGCAGTAAGAAAGGCTGTTATTTACCAGCCCTGGTGATGCTAACTTGAAAAGAATTCTTTGTGCTAATAGTTGTAACAGTGGAATGCCTTCTCCTGCTCCCAATTTTTTTCTTGTTTAAATAGCCTTCATTTTTGTCTGGGTGATGGTGGGTGGTGGTGTGTTTTCTTGAGGTTTTTTTTTCATTTGCAGACATTTTACTTTTGTTTATACTTTCTATTTTGATATAAGCAATTTAAATGACAAAATGAATCATTCCGGAACATACTGCAAGAAATAGTTGCAGCATGGTTCTGCAGATTTTTCTTCTGTAGAAATTTCTGACAAATGACTAGTGGTTGTGGTGGTGTTGTATTGCTGTGATTGCTGAAGCAGAAATTGCACATAAACATCTTTGTGTTACAAAATGGAAGCAAGCGAAGCAAAGACTGCTGAGGTGGCACCATCCTGCTTCGACATTCTGCTGTAATATCAGCACACACAATTGTGTGTATCAACCTCCGGTTTAATGTTATGCTTTTATCTTCATTGGGGGATGCTGTGAAAGTGCAACACAACAAAATGAACACTGGGGGGGCTCGTTTTCCCCTCCAATAAACAGTGGAACAAGTGTTAAGTGACTGAGCTGTGGCTAAACTAGATTTGCACAAGGAGCTAACAGCATCACAGGCCATTTTGGTATGTCACATCGTTTCTGTGACAACTCCAAATGAAAGTGCTCAGAGTTGAAACTAGAATACAGTCCATAGTAACATGAGGTTGTCGGGTTTGTTTTTTACCCTCTGTATAAGATTATAAGTTTCAGGTTCCTAGAGGAACAATGTTTCTATACTTAGGTTTCTTAAAAAATACATCCTCTAGTGAGGATTTAATCTCTGCAGCTACCAAAGTTCTTCATTGGAGCTGACCTATTCTAGTATTCTTTTAGCTTGACTTTTGTAATAAAATGTTCTTTTTTACAGACGTCTAACTAAGGAAAATGTGAAACCATCTGGAAGACAAATTGGGAAACTCAGCCATGCCAATCCTACCATTTTATTTGATTATGTATGTAGTTACATGTAATTAAATACTATTTTATCCTAACTGTAGATACTTAAGTATGGAAAGGGACCTGTGGTATAAGTGAGTACAGTTCTAACTTCAGAATTTTTTAATTTTGTGATGCAAATTTTGAAGTATAGTAACTTGCTAGTAGTATAGAAACAAAAATCTGAGATAGAAAATGTCACAATAGCTATCCAATAACTAAAACTGCTCTGAAAATTGCATCTGCTTCTATATATGAGTATTTAATTTGAGACTGCTGAGATGGGACTGGGGTACAGAGATGTGCTGATAGGGTTATGGGGGAATAATCTACCTGTTAGCATTCAGATGTTACTTGAAGCAATTAATACTTAAGCATATGTGCGTACATGTGTGTGTGAATCATGTAGGAAAGGGAATATTATGAAACTTAACGCAACTCAACTCACTTGTATTCTTTCCTGAACTAGTAGTCATTGTAGCGAAGCAGCAACAGAGACTTATTGGTAAGGCTTAGAATTCATGAGAGGTCTTAAAAACAGTGAAATATTTTTGTGATTTTTGTTTTCAGATTTTCTTAAGGTTGTAATTGCAAATTTTAAAGAAAATACAAGTGTAGAATTATTTTTAGACCTTAGAGACGTGTTTCACTGATTTCTCAAAGGTACTACGTAAATCAATGAGGTTGCCTTTACTTTGGAAGTGGTTTAGGGCCTTCTAAAGCTATTTTTAAGAAGTGTTTTTTGTAGATTTTAAAGACAAATGTAGTTTAACTGTCTTGGTTTGTTATGTGAAATAGGAGATGTGCTGTTCTCTTTTCAGCTCAATACATCTTTTTGTTACTTTCAGATTTTATCACAAATCCAAAAATACGATAACTTAATAACCCCGGTTGTCGATTCACTGAAATACCTCACTTCACTGAATTACGACGTCTTGGCATGTATCCTTTAGTGTAAATAATGCATCTGGTACTGATGTAGTTGGAGCTGCATTAAATCTCTTCTGTCAGTAAATATCATTTTTGCTGTTGCTGCTATTTGCTGGAAATTTTAGTGAATTTGCAAGTAAGTTTTTACTCTTATTGGATTACAGAGCACTTTGCTCTTCCCTACTTTCGCACTATGAAAATTATTCTTTAAGTTGTTTTACTGCTTTTACGCCGCTCTTGAAATCAGAGTGAACCTGCAAATTGTAGATTAAATAAGTAACCATTTTGTTCAATACTTTTTAGACGCAGAGCTGTATTATACTAGATCCTCTGTATCTTGCTTGCTTTACTTATATTCATACGTTACAAATTTTGAAGCTGGGAAAAAAAGTTCTGTATAGCTTCTGTTCTGACAAATAGAAACATATTCCCTTTAACTCCACTGAAGACTGTATCATTGAAGCTCTGGCAAACCCCGAGAAGGAGAGAATGAAGCATGACGACACTACGATCTCGAGCTGGCTGCAGAGTTAGTATTTTTGTCACATTAACATTTACAATAAAATGCTCCATCTTCCACTTGGATCTGCTGGCTCATTTTTTGAACAGAGAGCTGGCAAGTTTAACAAATTGGAAAATATTTTTCTTTATATTACAAAAATATACATGCTGCTAGCGTTGTATTTGATTAATATTTATTTTTCACTTGATGCCTTGAGGTTCAATCATGACTGTTTTTCCTTGCTTTAGGTCTGGCTAGCTTTTGTGGAGCTGTTTTCAGAAAATACCCAATTGAACTTGCTGGTCTGCTTCAATACGTAGCCAACCAACTGAAAGCTGGGAAAAGGTAAGTCTTGCACACCTGATCTTCATAAACTCCATTCCCATCATTTTTGGGGGGCTGTTTCTTCTGCTGGTATGTGAGCACCCAATTAGTAGTTACTCTAGTTGTGATCATCCTCCACTCATTTTACCAGAAAGCTTAAGAAATTTGAAAAGAAGAAAGAGTAACATATTTGCTGGACTTTTTTGTAATTGTTTAGCTGTGGCATATTATTATTTTAAAGACTGTTTTTCATCTGTAACTTGTTTTAATACAGTTTTCTTAACTAACTAGGCAAAAAAAAAATCCCTACCAGTCTGCAATACTGTCAGTCATAGAGATTACCTTATTTCAAAGAAGGAAAATAAACTATAAACTAACAATACCTGTGATTAAAAGAGGGTAAAATTGTTCAAAATTCTAGGTTTTTTTCTCATGTCTTTCTACAGGGATTGCTTAGTGTTTTTTTATTGTTTTAACTACTTTGTCTTGATTAATGACCATTGAACTGCTTTTTTGTGTATCAGTGCTGACCGTACACAAGGAATTTTTTTAAACAAAGTTTGCAGTTTGAATCTTCCTTATGTTCTTTTGTCCATCCACCATCATCAGTTAGTATTACTGCTTCCTTATTTAATTAATTGTAATGGACTATTTCTTATTGCATAGGTGAGTATTGACTTATATTTTATTATGAACCCTGGTATGCTTGCTGGAAGACAGCAGGAGATAACCCAGCATGCTACTTTAGGGTATTTATGTTGAGAACTCCAGGTTTTTTTCCCTTCCCTGCAATGTAGACGTTCAGTCTCATGTGCTCCCCTGTCCCCAATTTGTTTTGTGTTCTGATGATGGTACAATGACATTGAGCTGCAGAGGAGGGTAAGTAGTATTTCTTGTCTTTCCCAAGAATTACATGTTATGAGTAAGTGTTTTGAGGAAACAATTTCTATATTCAAATTAATATTTGGGGTGGTAGAAATAATAGTCTTACCACTGACTGGAATATTCCAGTGTTTGGATTGGAGCATATGCTGGTATTGCACAGTTCCTAAACAGAAAACATACTTATAGCTGGAAAACAAACAAAAATATATAAATAGAATTAAATATTTGAATTCAGAACTTTTTGTGACCTACTTAGAAAAAGATGTTGACCCAAATTTCAGATACTAGAAAAAAGTTGCCTTTTTGAATGTTTGTGATACAACTTGTGTACTTCTGTTGAGGATAAGTCATCACCCTTAGAGAATTCAGAGCATGAAGTAAAGCTTAGTTGCTGGAGGGCATGATTATTGGAGTGTGTTGCATATTCCCCTGTTCTAAGTGGAAAATGTCTGCTGTGTTCTGAATCAACTCTCTAGACTAATTTTGCCAGTCAATTTCTAAGTCTGCAGTGTTGTAGAAGTTTGAATAAGATAAAATTTTCTGAGATTTCGATGGTCACAGTAGATACAGTAATGACATAGATACAGTATGCGGCATGTGAAACAACAAAAGTGAGCTCTAAATTTTGAGTGATTTTTTGATACTTAAAGCTAATAGCACTACACTCAGTATTTTTAAACATGCTGAAATATGTTTGAACTCTGAAGGTCAACTCCTGGATGCTTGTGTTGCTTTTAAATAAAATAACCTGCAATAGAGAAATCCTTGTGTGCAACAGCGTACTGTTATTTTCCCCACAAAATAATTAAAATGTGATTTTTGTTTAACATGCATCACCCTGTTACTGTCTACTGTGTATTGAATGTCATAGCTTCTGTTTCTTAAACAAATTTTCTTGTTTTTACTCCACTTTTCTGTTTTCTGTGCAGCTTTGATTTGCTTATTTTAAAAGAGGTAGTACAAAAAATGGCAGGGATAGAAATTACGGAAGAAATGACAATGGAACAGTTGGAAGCCATGACTGGTGGAGAACAACTGAAAGCTGAGGTGTGTTGATGTTAAATTTAATTAATAATAGCTGTTGCTTGTTGATAGTGCTTTTAATACTCTGATTCATGACTTCTGGTAGTATAGTTGAGAGAGGTGTTACTACTTCTATCACAGAACTTCCTACTCCATTGAATTTACAAACCTTGCAGACAGGCAGCCAAGACAAAGTATACTTGAGCCCTAGTGGCTGTGCTTCACAGCATCCCATATTAATGAAAGCTGCTTTCATTATCTGCTGTTCCATGACAGGTTGCAAATTATAGCAGCCAGCGAGCTTGTATGTTGTGCAGTCCTGCTGTTTCAGGTCTGCTTGGAGTGTGGCAACTCCCTGTTGAGTGGAGTAACATCTTAAGCCATCTTAATGGTTAAAGCTGTTGCAGCCTTGGCTTCAAAGCCTTAGATGAGTCTGACCTAGATAATTCCCTAGGCAGATGAGTAGCTATGCTCAGAACAAAAATCAGAAGTTTCTTTATTGAACGGGAAAGAGACTTTGAGCAGATCACAGATCACAAACTTAGATCTAAGATGTAGTGTCGTGATGCTCATGATGAGAGAAGTCACTTTTCATATACTGTGTAGAAGACTAGTAGCAGGCAAGATGAATTTGTTTGATTCTAATATACTTACTAACAGCATAAAATCCACAGAGATTTTATTAACAGACAAGAAACTGTATTGATGTTAATTTGTCAGAAATTCTGCAGTCAGAAGCACGTATGGTTTACATTTTTAATGTACTGTTTCCAAACTTAAGCAACTTTCTTCTGTACTGTGCAGGGTGGATACTTTGGCCAAATTAGGAATACAAAGAAGTCTTCTCAGAGACTGAAGGATGCGTTATTGGACCACGATCTTGCCCTTCCACTATGCCTGCTTATGGCTCAACAGAGAAATGGTGTGATCTTCCAAGAAGGAGGGGAAAAACATCTGAAGCTGGTGGGAAAACTGTATGATCAAGTAAGTTAAGAACACATTTATAAGAACTCATCCTTTCCTTTGGTAACCTCTAATGTATCAGTATTCTATATGAGCACAGTATACGCGTTTTATTAAATCTGCAGTGATCTCACTTTTATTATGTTGACAATTGACATTGATGTATTATGTATACTTAATATTTCTGACTAAGATAGAAAGGTCCTTTGTCATCAGAAATAAGAGCTTAATTTTTTTTATGTTGGCTATCATGTTTATCTGATGTTACTTTTTTAGATGAACTCTTTTGTTAGAAGAAAGTTTTAAGGATAAGCCTGAATTGCACTGTTGCCTTAGGGAATAGGAAGTAGTTTAATTACAGTAGAACAGAATGCTCTTTCAGTTCTGCTGGCTTTCATGAGGCTTTCCCTTGGATGCAGTTGCATCAGCATTGATGAGTGGTAGAACTATGTAGCATGTAAAGTTTTTTTTTCCAGGCTGTATTTCTTGCCGTAGTGTGTTAATGCCTCCATTTTAAAAACAAGCAGCCACCACTAGCCCCCACCCAAACAAACAAAACAAACAAAAAGAAACGACTAGGATTGTTCAAGCCTTCCCAAGCTTTATTTCTAAACAACAAAAAAACCCTGTTCTCTAACTTCTATCTTTCATATAGTGCCATGACACCCTGGTACAGTTTGGTGGGTTTTTAGCATCCAATCTGAGCACAGAGGATTACATTAAGCGAGTGCCTTCAATTGACGTTCTTTGCAATGAGTTTCACACACCTCACGATGCTGCATTTTTCCTCTCCAGACCCATGTATGCACACCAGATTTCAGTAAGTAGAACTCATTTTGTTTCTCTGCTGTTAAGAGATGCCCTTCTACATATTATAGCTGTAAGTGTTAGGTTCCTGCAAAGATTGTTTGCTAAATAAGAGTTCTAGATGCTTTTTGAAGAATTGAGGTAGAAACAGAAGCTGTGGTTTGGAAGAGATTCTACTTTATCTTTATTGAAAATATAGTCTGTGCGCCAGCTTTTGCATAAGTGATAGCAGTTGTAGCTAATGATTTCATCTCTTCTGATAATTGGAGTGATCAAGAGTTCTCCCACCTAGATTTCCCCAAGTCTGTAAGTTTTTTTGGATGTTTTAGATTATTTTGCTGTGGAGGAAAATGTTGCAGCTGTCAAAAGGTGAGGTGTATAAGGAAGTGTCAAGATAAATTTACTTTAGTTGCAGGGACAAGTATTGAAAACAATTTTTCAGTTGGCATAGTATAATACCTTGCTGTGAGAAGAGATGAGTTGAAAGATGTCATCAGTGAAGGATGACCCATATCCAGCATGGATGCATACTAAAAGTTCACTGTGATGTTCTCAGGCGCTTTATGTACATAAATAAAATTTATTATGTGAAGATTTACGTAGAAAAGTTTCTGGGAGGCTGAATTATGTTTGGTTCATGTACGGAGATGACAAATTTTTGTTTTTTCATTTTCTTATCCGCAGTCGAAGTATGATGAACTTAAAAAAGCCGAAAAGGGAAATAAACAGCAACACAAAGTTCACAAATACATTACAGCATGTGAACTGGTGATGGCTCCTGTTCACGAAGCTGTGATCTCACTGCACCCTCCCAAGGTTTGGGATGACATCAGTCCTCAGTTTTATGCCACATTCTGGTCTCTGACGATGTATGACCTTGCTGTCCCACACAGTAGCTATGACAGAGAAGTCAATAAACTTAAAATCCAGATGAAAGCCATAGATGACAATCAGGAAATGGTACGTTTACGAAATATTTTGCTCCAGTTTCACCTTGAAAGAGTTTTTTTTCGTGAAATCCTATATTAAGATATAAGTAAATAAGTTTTTTTGCATGCACTTCTTTGTGCTAAGGAAGAGAGTGTTATCTGCGTGCGGTGATATCTCCAATACCGTTATTGGTTGTCTCCCAGCAGAGATTACACCCTTCCTGCAGCTACGAGTTATGCATGTGCCAGTATAACTTGCATTTTAAACTTTGCCCTCTTTCGTAGAGTAAGGTAGCCTCTGTGGTGGTGTGTGGGCATTTATTCTAGTAGAAACCTACGAAGAATGAACTGCTGATTTGTAGTGTGTGGCAGGATACTGAAGTACTGTTTTGAATTAGTCATTTAATTGGAGTTTCACCTATTTTGTGTAATTATATTTTTGGGTTAAGCTAACCAAAGTTAAACCCATGTTAGCTCTGTATAAGTCGGTCCATGGAGAGAGGTTTATTTCAGCTGATTCATCCATTCTGATTTCTCAGTTGTATAATATAGAGTTCTTGTAATTACAACTTCAACAGTACCAGTAGCTCCACTGAATAAAAATTACTGGAAAAATCTATCTTCCGGATGACAGTCTTTTGACATCTGTATCTGTACTTCTGCTATTCACTTACGTCATTAGTTATCCAGTGTTAATAAATCAGCTGATTACTGGAGCTGAATGTTATTTAGTGAAATAGCTTTTTGCGTACTTCTTAGCATTACCAGGAATTCAATTGCTTTGTCACAAGTGTTAGTGTAATATTAAATGAACTGCGCTGACATTTTACAGCCTCCAAATAAAAAGAAAAAAGAGAAAGAACGTTGCACTGCTCTTCAGGACAAGCTCCTTGAAGAGGAGAAGAAACAATTAGAGCACGTGCAAAGAGTTTTACAGAGACTGAAATTAGAGAAGGATAACTGGCTGCTGGCAAGTAAGTGTGTGTATAGTCACTGCTGTCCCCAGAAGTAAAAGTTCAGCTTGCACTAGTATGCTAAATGCTGATTTGTAGAATTTGATTTCTTGATATGCTAAGGTCTGTCAGGAAGAAACTTCTCATTAGAATGTGTCTTTGCAAATGCAGAGTAGTTCCTTTTTAGGGAGATGTTTTATTTGCTTCTTGCAATGGCAAGGCCTATTTAATATTTTGCTGATTTAGAAAATAAGAGCTTGACAGATTTGATGTGAGGTTGTAGTAACAAGATGGTTTGCACATCAGTTTCTGTGGTGCAGGTCGTGGAAATGTAAACTCCCAGTGAGTGATTGGAGTTAACTTTGAGCACAGTGATACGTGGAATCTGAATAGTTGAAGCACTTCATGATCATTTTTCTGAGCTTTATTTCCATTGTAACAAAAGACTTTTCCCTATTTCTACCCTCTGGCCTGCTCCTCAGAAATCAAAAAGCTGCTTTTGACCTTGAGTAGCGTCAAAAATGTCAGGAGTACAAACTGGAGAACATGATGTGAAATAACTGAATTTCTTGAGAGAAGCAGTTTAATTGCTTTCCTGTTAATGTACTGATTTTCTCCTTTTCTCTCTCCATTTCTTTGCTTTTGAAGAGTCTACCAAAAATGAGACTATCACAAAGTTTTTGCAGTTATGTATATTTCCTCGCTGCATTTTTTCGGCGATAGATGCGGTTTATTGTGCTCACTTTGTAGAACTGGTTCATCAGCAGAAAACACCCAACTTCTCCACGCTTCTCTGTTATGATAGAGTAAGTATTTAGAGCTCTGTATGTGGGTATGTATTTAATTACTACAAGCACTCAAAACTAGTATCCTTTTTGCCTTCCAAGAGAGATCTCAACAAAATCTTTACTTATATTTAATCTTACAATCTTCCTGGCAATCAAAAGGTCCCCTTTTGCTTCCTGTTCTACAAATGAAGTTCTCCTAGAGCTTCTGAGGATTATTTTCAAGAAGCTTTTTTTTCTGAATTATCCTAGACAGCTAAACTAGGGGAAAGTCGTCAGCAGTCATACGAATTACATTCCCGTTTCACAACCTTGCAGTGCTCTGCATTTCTATGGCTTTGTCTAACCCTCCAATTTCAGCTGCGTGTGCTGTGCTGCTGTAGAAGCAAATTCCTTTAAGCTTGCCCTAACAAGCATCATCCCTGGGACATTCTGACCCTGGTGACAGACACAGGATTAATTTTTATTACTGTTAAGATGTGGAAATGTGATGACATAGAAGGTACTGATATTTGCACTAGCGTGATTTTCTGGGTCAAACAGCTCCAACAGTACCAGGTGACTGCACCATTCTGGACTGTCAGAACCTTTCTGGCACTTTCTGCTGTGAGAAGCCAGATTATTTTGTTAGTTATTAACCATCATCTGTATGGTTGCAACAGATTGTGCCATAACCTTTTATTAAGAGGATTTATATGGGGTTTTATTATTTAAAAAAAAAAAAGCGACTTCTTCCCCATAGTTTTTATATGAACATTCCACTAAAAATTGTCAGGTTTCCTTTGAGACTTTTGAAGTAGGGATCTGCTCTGATTTCATGGGTCCAAAAGAGTGTTCTTACTCAAAGGTACAATTTGTA
This sequence comes from Numida meleagris, assembly GCF_002078875.1. Classification (NCBI taxonomy): domain Eukaryota; kingdom Metazoa; phylum Chordata; class Aves; order Galliformes; family Numididae; genus Numida; species Numida meleagris. The sequence goes on from NC_034416.1 coordinate 15,852,430, forward strand.
TTGTGTTTATTTTTGCCTGCTCAAGTAAATTATCAGTTTAGAGTGATAACAGTTATCTTGGATGATTGGAATATAACTGTGGAAGACCCTGTGTCAGAGGCAGATACGTGCATCACCTGGATTCTGGGCTAAGAATGAAGGCCTAGTAATTGGATAATAAAGACCTGAAAACAAACAGAATATTTCTTAAGCAGGTTCAGCAGAAGAGCCTTTTTTTGTTTCTCTGAGTAAACCTGATTTGGCTTCCAGATATTTCTGTAATCCAATCTCCTCTAAATTTAAAAACCCTACTAACAGTAGTTTGGATGAGAACAACTTGAAATTATTGATGATACTTCTTTGTAATTCAATGAAGTCAAAGTAACTTTTTTACTGCTGCTGTTCACAGGTTTTCTCTGATATTATATATACAGTAGCAAGTTGTACTGAAAATGAAGCTAGTAGATACGGCAGGTTTTTATGCTGTATGCTGGAGACTGTGACTAGATGGCACAGTGACAGAGTCATATATGAAAAGGTATGTGAAGTTATTGAAACATGTTTGCTGGTGAAACATTATAGAATAACCACTTGTATAATACAGCCCAATAAAACTGGATTCACTGAAATCATTAACTTGATTTAAAAATGTTGTGATTTAGTTTTTCTGATGGCCTCATGTTAGAACGAGATTCTGTAATTAATGTACTTTTAACAGAGTTAGTTTGGTATACTGTCAAAAGTAAAAGAAATGAATTCTGACCTTTTTTACAGTTTTTCTTGAAGGTTTAGGTAGCATATGGGAATTCCTTGCAAAAGCTAGTTAAATTGCAAATAGTCCTTTTCCTCACCCACAAGTAAGGCTTGAACATAGATTAACTTTTAAAAAATAAATATTCCAGCCTTACAAAGTTTGCTCTTGTCTTAGTCTGTAGCAGAGTCAGTGAAGAAGTGCTTCGGTTATATTAACTATTACAACATTCTTGGTTTTTTTTAATGCATCCTGGAAAAGATTAGTATTTTAAATTGTAAATTTTTGTTTTTACTTTTGTGCACACATAGGAATGTGGCAACTATCCAGGCTTCCTAACTATATTACGAGCAACTGGATTTGATGGTGGAAATAAAGCTGATCAATTGGATTATGAGAATTTTAGACATGTGGTACACAAATGGCACTATAAATTAACTAAGGTAATTAAAGAGGCGGAAAAACTTAGCTATTTTTTTGAGTCTTTAGTAAAAGGAATTGATTAGATTTAACTTGTGTTCTAGGCTTCTGTACACTGCCTTGAAACTGGTGAATATACACATATCAGAAATATCCTGATTGTGCTGACCAAAATCCTTCCGTGGTATCCGAAAGTGTTGAACCTGGGCCAAGCCTTGGAAAGAAGAGTGCATAAGATATGTCAGGAAGAGAAAGAGAAGAGACCTGATCTATATGCATTGGCTATGGGGTAACAACACCTTACTTTAAGAAAGTGGTTAAAAGTGGATCATGAAAGGCTTCTAAAGACTTGGAACTCTTACAGTCCTAACATATTTGATTTTTACCTTATCACAGAAGATTTCACTATCCTGCATCTCAGGGCTGGCATTGTGAATGAAAACTTTCATGTCGTGCTGGATGATCACTAATTTCCTTTTCAAGACTCTAGTAAAACACATTTAATAGTAAAGATTTTCACTCACAAGAGCATAGCTTATTTGTAGGGAGATAGTATAACAGCAAGTAGACAAAAGGGAGAGTAAAATGGAGAAAGCCAAGGGCTATTGTTGCAAGATTGCGTAGATTTTATAGAAGTTCATAGAAATCTAAAATGTTAAACTAAAATGCTTAATTATGTTTTTCATATGTCTGAATGCAGAATCATCCACGGATGCTTGAGGGGTAGTTAAGGTTGTGCTAACAGTGGGCTATTTTTTGTGTGTTTGGCAGGAGTGTGTGTGTGTGTTGGTGGGAGCAACATACAGGGCTTTGAGGTAGGGCTGCTTCTGTTGTGAGGTTTTTCATTTTTGTTTGTTCCTTTTTATTTTTTTTATTTTGAGTTTATTGATAAAGGGGGAAGAAACTGCATATCAGTTGGGAAAAACTGTGAAAAATAACAGACGGAACTGTTAGATTAAGTCCTCATTTAAAATTCAACCCATATTTTGCTTTATGTTTGTGCATATTTAACAATCTGTGCGACTTGCAGCTATTCTGGGCAGTTGAAAAGTAGGAAGCCTTTTATGATACCTGAAAATGAATTCCACCACAAAGACCCACCTGCCAGGAATGCTGTAGCTGCAACAGTACAAAATGGGCCAGGTGGTGCTGGGATGCCCACATCTCTCACAATAAATACAGCGAAACTGGAGGAAAACGCTGCTGAAGAGACTGGTAAACAAGCTTGATTCTTAGTTGAATTGATATTTACTGGCTACTGTCTCAAAACTTGGCTTGTTAAACTAAAAAGAAAAATAATCATGTGTGAGCCTAAGTAACGTCAATATGTGCTATGTATTCTTTATGTAGTTGGTCCTTAGTTTTGCAGGAGTGCAGTCTGCATTTAATCACCTATTTTAAGTACTAGTTACACGTAGTTTTGCATGAGTGTGCTGTGATACTTGTTTTAATCAGTGGGATGTATTTTATTGAAATAAAGTTGTTCTCTTTCTTTAAACAGATAAACTAAAGGAGAAGTCTCAGGGTACTGTGAAAGTCATTAACAAAACTGTCAACGCTGCACCGAAGGTGACAACAAGCAATGGAAACAGTGCTTCTAATAGGTGAGAAATCTACTCCTTCCTTGATATTCTCTTGTCTTCCTTGAAATTGACCTATCTTTTCAGTCCTTTCACGTGCTGTTTGACTTGTTCCCATTTCTTCAGTGTAATAAATAAGATTTCTGCCAAAATGCATAGCTGTCCTAAGCTGACACACTTATTAAATGCATTCTGTTTTAGTTAAATAACGAAAAACAAATTAGTGCTCTTGCTTGTTGATGTTCTGATGAAGTGATAGCAAAATAATCTGGCAGTGACTGAGGAAGTTCTATCGAATCAGGAGTAAGACTCTCCTATAACACAAGGGCTAGTATTTTGTCTGCTAATTGGCCTTCTTGTTTTTGATGCAGCAAAATTATTAAAGAGAAAGATGATAAAGAAAAAAGCGGGAAGGAAAAAGATAAAGAAAAGAAAGAAAAGATTCCAGCTACCACTCCAGAGACGAAGGCACTTGGGAAGGATGGGAAAGATAAGCCAAAGGAAGAACGGGCAAACAAAGATGATAAACCAAGAGAGATCAAGGAGAAAACACCAAAATCTGACAAAGAGAAGGAGAAGGTCAAGAAAGAAGAAAAAGCTTCGAAGGAAGAAAAATCCAAGACAATTGTTACCACCATTGAGTCAAAGTCAGTTGCAGAAAAGGAGAGAGAAAAGGAGCCGTCGAGAGAAAAAGATGTAGCAAAGGATATGAAATCCAAGGAAAATACTAAAGGAGGAGAAAAGATTCCAGTAGCTGGGTCCTTGAAGTCTCCTGTTCCCCGGTCAGAAGCATCAGAATGTGAGAGGGGTAAGTCTGTTTGTATATTCTTTTCTTTTCTAGAACAATAAGAACACATCATTAGAAAATCACTGAATGCCAATATTTGCAACGCCTCAGCCCTGGCGGAGAGAAGAAAGGCTAGCTGTTATGTAGTGATGACTTTTTAGTGCCTAAAGTATTCATGATATCTCCAAAATGAGAAGGATGTGAATGTATAAAGTTCACATCTTCAGTGATTGCTCATTTTTGTAAAGCCTATCAATTAAGAACCTTTGTATGCATATTAGTAACATGTTAAGAATTATTCTAAATGGTTGTTTACTAGAATGCATTTATGTGACTGTGGCCTTACAAGTTTTGTTTTAAAAAAAAAATGTAATGCAAACCTCCTGAATAGTATGCTCTGAGAGTTTGGTCTTAACCTTTGAATTGAAAGAAAACAAAAGATGTGGAACATTTGCTTCCTTAAGGACAGAATAAACTTTATTAGTTCCTTTGAAAATTAAAGAACTCAGGTCCTTAATGTCACGTTTAAAATTCACATAAACTGAGGCCGATGTTAGTTTTATACTTGCATTTCTTCTGGCAAAGCAATTGGATTGGAATGCTTTTTGTTCAGTTCACCCCTTCTGGTACAGATTTAAAAAAAAAAAAGTTTTGAGCACAATTTTGCAGCAGTTTCTTCATATTTAGCTATTTTCCTGCAAACTTGCATAAGGAGGTAAAGGCATGCTGGCGCCTTCAAAACAAAATATTGCTTAGTGATGAAACTTAATTTTAACTCAGATCACGTCAGTATTTCAGAAAGTCGTATCCTCTTTTAAATGTGTTTTAATAACGCTCTTGTTCTTTTCCCTTTTTTCAGAACAAAAACGCCGCAAAGTTGATATCCATTCTTCTCCATCACATTCCTCAACAGTAAAGGTTAGTATAGCCTGAGGAAGGCAGCGCCCATGTTAGGCTCACAAGTTTGGGATGCCAATGTCCGACTTCCTTCAAGTTTTGTGCCAAGTATACACTGGAACCACTGGAGGTTTTATATTGCATTAGAAAATGCATTCCTTTTCTTTATTGGCGGACTGTCTTTTTTTCTATTAAAATATTTTTTATTAACCAAAGTAAAGCTTCAAGGACCTAGCACAAATTTCCTAAATTGTTTGGAAATTGCAAGAGAATTTTTACACAGAAGTGCCTCATTGTTTTAAACGGTCAGTTTTTTTGGAGTGCAATGGTAGCTACAAGCAAATGAGTCTTTGCAGCAGAGTGGAGCATATTTTTCTGCACTTCACTGAAGAATCTATAACACTGAAGATTCCTGGATGATACGGGATGTACGATACCTCTGAATTCATCAGGCTTCTTGATGAGCGTCATACCGATATGTGCCTTCTAAGGAGGAGTCTTGAAAGGAGTTCCATTTTAAAGTCTCCTTGGTGATCAGTTCTCCTGTAGTTGTGTATAATCAGTGAGCATGCAGCTTCTGTCGTACCTTCCCTTCGAGGTTTGTTTATTTCCAATGGGTTCCCACCATGTTGAGCCCTGCGGTACGATAAAACCAGATGTGGCAACCAAGCCTACTACCCAGCAAAGAGAAACCCCAAGCATTCAAGCGCAGCACAATACCTTGGGCGTAGCCTACTTGAAGACTCAGGGTAGCCATTCCTTGCTCTATATTTGTTTTATTTCTAAACCACCTATGTTCGTGGAATCTTTGAATTTGCAGTACGTTGAACATTTAAAACTGTAAGTTACTAATACTTCATCAAGAGCACTGTGATGGATTATGTGGGCTTTTAAACTTCATCGTCTTACCAACTTTAGAACAAGCTTTTCTTTTTTTCTTTCTTTTTTCTTCCCAGAAGAGTGTATCTTTTTCTATGTAAGATTTGCTTAAAAGATTTAGACTAATTTTGAAGAACTGGAGTAGCTTTTATTAATTTTGAGGAAGCAGGTGGCAGGGATAACTACTTGAAACAGAATTAAAAATTTTCTTGCCTGTTTTTGTAAATGGCAACGTAAAGTTCTAGAGTGAATTCTGCCACAGTTAACTGAAAGTGGAGAAGATACAGGTTTAAAAGCATTTTAAGCCTATTTCAACTGTGATGCAGCAGTATTTAGAATTAAGGCTATTTTTCTTTGTTTTATCTTGGTGGGGGAGTGGTTTTTCAGTGTTCTATGAAGAACTGGGTATGAACACGTTTTGTAGTTAATAACTGGGTAGAGAATAGATATGTCCTTTTTCTTCCTTTTTTTAAAAAAAAAACCAGTTTCTAGATTTTTATTCTGCGTGAAATATTAACCTAAGATTTGTTCCAGAAGGAGTAGCTGTGTTTTGTTTCAAGGGTGCGGCCATGCTTCCCAAAGTTCCTCTGGTTTCTGAAAACTATTCCAGCTTACGTGTCATCTCCATTCATTTTCTACAGGACAATCTCAACGAACTCAAGGACTCTTCGACAAAGGTTTGAATCTTTTAGAAACCACCAAAGTTTACTTTAGTGCTTTGTTGCAGAGAAAGCGTAGCCTTGGTATTGTGGCAAACTACAACAGAAAATTCAAATTCCAGTCCTATAAATCCTAGTATAGTATCAGAGGGATGTGGAACTTCAGTACAGGAGAGATAGGGAGAGTTGTTAGGTGAAAGCAACATTAAGGAAGTCCTGGAATTGAACATTCACTCAATATTCTAAAGATTTTATTTCATAGCTGGTAACTTCTCCTTCAGTTCTAGCCTGTAGAAGGCTAAAAGAATGAAAAAGAAGCACAACTGTCATTAGTGTCTTTGGCTTCACTTATTTCCAGACAAGTAAACAAAATTATACATCTGAATAGTCAATTAAAGCTGAAAAAAGTAAAAGCTGACTTTGGATGTTCTGATCAAAATGAACTTTTTAGTGGTCCTCATGGAAACATGTATGTTTATTTAAAAGAAAAAGTCCATAGGCTGGGTAAATGACTTAAGAGATAATAGATTAGTTAGATGTATTATTTCTATTTTTTATACCAATTAAAGAATAGTTATTTTAAAGCAAAAACATATTTGATGCTTACCTCTGGTATAGCAGTACTCTTTTCCCCTTGCTACTATTATATCATATGATAGGCAACCTTCTAAATAATCATATTTGCATTTGCTTCCTGTAAACACACTGCAGATACAGTATCTTACAAGAATGTGTGCCAAAGAATACTTCTGAGAGTTTAGTGACATCTCAGAATATGAAATTTTTAGGCAGATTTTGCAACTATTGTGTTGCTTTTTCAATATATAGTGGCAATCACAAATACTGTGAACTGATGTTAAGATAGCTTTTGGCTGTTTCTTTTGGACATGGTTAAAATATATTTAATTGTATCTGACCAGTAGTCAGAAATGGACCAAGTCTTCTAAAGCTGCTGTTAAGATTTTGGGTCATGCAGTCAGTAATAGTATGCAAGTAGCACAAATGCTTATCACTTGGAAATTGTTGAACACTTGGACTTTCTGGCTAAATTGTAGGTTTATCTAAAATTACATTTAAAATACACAAAGGATTTATCACTTTCTAGCCTCTATTATACTCGGTATCTATGTGTTACTTGTAGCTCTCTTTTATGAAACAAAGCATTGAGAACACTTGGCTTGTTTCAATTCAGAATAGCCCTGAGCTGCTTAAGGGATGCTTGCTAACTTCTCTGAGTTGGATCTGTCCAGTACCAGCTGTGCCTGTTTGTGTGGGGTTTGCACACAGGAGGCATCCTTTGATTCTTAGGCTTAAAATTGATGAAATGATAGTGTGTTTAGATTGGATTGTCATATATTTTGTGCGCTTAATTTTTTAATTAGAAAAGTATAATATTTGTCTTGAACTTATAACTCTTGACTGTGTTCCCTGTATATGATATAACAAAAGTTAAGTTCTTTTCTTAACTTCACGTACGTGTTTGAGGGAAAGGATGTGATGTTCAGAAGCTTGTAAGATTTGAGTTCAGCTCCTACTGAGAGTTAGTAAAAGTCAAGTGTTGTTGTGTGCTGACAAAGTTTCTTTATTTCTCACTTTGCTGATATTTTTTTTTGAGGAGGAGGATGAGGGCATGGGGCAGACCATTGAAATGATGTTTTACGTTGCAGGTTGTAAAGTACACGCTGTCAGACTTGAGTTAGGTTTGTGTTATTCTTTGGCCTTTGTCCAAGTTGTACAGCATATGGCAGTGCCCCAGGTTTCCTGTGGTTTCAGCTAGCAGCATTTCTAGAAGCCAGCTGATAAAATTTGACAAGCCGATCTTGGCTTTTCTTGTAAGGAGAGGTGGAGGGAATGAAACTTTCCTTAACTCTCCGTTGGAATGGTAGGAGAACAGTGGGATCTGTCATGAGCAACCATCTGAATGCAAGAAGCAGAGTAAGAGGAAAAGCAGAGCAAAGTGTGGAAAGTATCTGTGGGTGACAACTGCTAAATGAGGCTGCTTAAAAAATGTATTTGTTGCAAGTCACTATTAAAAGGTGACAGCAAACCAGGGAATAAGAATAAAGTCACCTGGGGAATAAAGGCAGGAAAAAAAGCCACGGGAAGATGAGTGAGGGGAGAGAGCAGAAAGGAAGGGCTCCTGGGAGCATTGGCCTGGGAATGTATTACAGCATCCTGGCACATGCTGAAAGGAAAAGGGACCTAATGCTGCTGGTGGCTTTCATCAAAACTTGAGCTTGCTGATCTTAGGCTAAACATTTACTAGAATTGTAGAAGGGCAGGATTAACTGAAATATTGTTTCAAATAGTTTTGTTCTTTTATTTGGCTTGGTTGGTTCTAATAGTTTCTAGATTGTTCTCAAGGAATCTTGTGCTTATCTTTCCTTTTGCGGTACTGTTAAAACAAAATGCCTCTCTAAAAAGAAGTACAGAGAACATTTTAATGAAAATATTTTTCAGATAAAATTGATAGCTAAAGGAGATGCTATAGCATACTAATTTCATTCTGTGTGTTGCTGTAACTTAAAGATATGAAATACCACAAAGACATTTTTCATTTTGAAATGTTTTCTTAATTGGTTTTTTATGAGAAGCATTTTATAATCTGATCTTTTTAAGAAATACAATTATGCTTAAAATACATAATCATTATAAAAACATGAATGCACTCCAATAACTAAGTGTACTACCTTATGTATGCGTGTTATAGTCTCTTATTTTTGTCAGGTGTTATGCTTGATGCTACTGTGACCTTTTCTCGCTGTCCCCCTCTCTCCCTATTAAGTTAATGTTAGAGATATTCAGCTTTGTGAAACTAGTATGTTTTAGAGAACTTACTAAAATGGGTTAGGAGAGGGAGCGCAATAACCACCTAGAACGTGTTACAAAGCAAACACACAGTTGCATGTTGAGTGACTTTTATCACGTGAAATTTCAGGTTTAAGGTGGGATCTTGTATTGCTTTAGCAGAAAAACACATTATTCAAAGTTGTTCTAAGTATTTTGTGGAATAAGATTATTTTTAAAAAATGAATTAGAAACTGTCTCCATTCATTCATTCCAGGCAGAATTTGCAAGTGCTAAGTCCAAGAACCTGCATGTCCTGTGTCAGTAGTACTGCTGATTAGTTCTGATGTATCAAACAATACTGGTAAACAAACCTGTATCTATGTAATAGAAACTTTCCAGTTAAGTGAAAGGTTCTTGAATTTTCAGTGCAATAGGTTAAATGGTAGATGACCTGTTCAAAAGTGCATTCAATCACTTCTTCTGTCAGTAAAAGTAGTAATGATAAATCTTGCTTTTTGAGCTAGATCTGTTTTGTTAGAATAAGACTTCTTATTTATACATCTAGGAATACATACTAATATTTGGTGATATTGCCTTAATTTAACAGCACTACATTAACCACACTACTCCAACACTGTCCAAGAGTAAAGAGAGAGAAGTGGACAAGAAAGATTTGGACAAGTCAAGGGAAAGATCCAGAGAGAGAGAGAAGAAAGAGGAAAAGGACAGGAAAGATCGAAAAAGGGTTGGTGAAACTTTTATGAACTAGTAGTATAGAAGGTTTGGTATATACGTGGGAAGCTTTTTATTTCAAGTTTTAGCAGTAATGATTGGTGGTACAGCCTATCCAAATAGAAGCAATCCATCTCAGGGTTGATTTTGCTTCTGTTACCTTTTCCAAAGGTTGATCTAGAGTAATTGACTCAACTTTTCCCCTTCAAAACTGATCTTAAGAAACTTCACACACGCTGTAATAACACCATTACATTTTAAGTATTCAAAAAAAGTTATTCAGAATAACCTTGTTAGCAGGTGCCTACTTTAGCAGTACGTGTTAATCAGCTAATATCTGCATAATTGTGTTTGGTGCCAGGATCATTCCAACAGTGACCGAGAGGTGCCACAGGATTCAACCAAACGCCGCAAAGAGGAAAATGGGACAAGTACGTGTTTTGTTTTGTGTGTATGGATGCTAAGGTTTTACTCACTGGGAATTAAAACTTTCTGTTGTGTTTTTTTTTTTAGCAGGTTCTTCAAAACATAGTAAAAGCGAAAGTCCTTCTGATTCTCCTCGCTCAAATGAAAAAGAGAGGGAGAAGAGCAAATCAAAATCTTCAGGAAAAGAAAAAGGTGATTCAATTAAAGCAGAAAAGATGGAGAAGAGCTCCTCTGGTAGCAAAAAGGTAAAGTAAGCTACTATTATTCATTTTTTTTTCCTTTTGGTTTGTTTGCCTGTGTTAGGTTTTTTGTTGTTGTTTGCTTTTGACAGAATTAGCTAACCTTTCCCTCATTTTAATGCTTGTTTATGGCCTGAAAATACATGCCTTGAATTTGTAGGGAAATGCTTCTGGAGTTTCTTGTGGCTCTAAATGTTTCAGCGGTCACTCCTGATAAGATAAATTAGAGGAATAGCTCTTTGAGCAATAGCCAGGAAAACTCAGAAATTATGCTAGAGTATTCAGAACTTCAAGTATATTTGCAGACTGCAGCTACGTAAAAGCAGGGCATATTTAAATACAAACTGCTTGTTTTCGAGTGCATGTGTCACAACTACTTCTGTGAAACCAGATAAGTATGTTGTAACTACTTTCCAGTTGTAATTCTTCACTGATAGAGGCTATCACAGAGCTGTTAGACAAAGTTACAATCTTAAAAGCTGATTACTGGTATTCTGATCAATTTTTAGGCATGGGCAATATAATACTTACAGTCTGACTGTACAGCATATACTGTAATAAACTACTTCTAGTGTAACCTCTTCTGTTTTTTTTTTAAGGAATCGAGACATGACAAAGAAAAAGAGAAGAAAGAAAAACGAGACAGCACTGGAGGAAAAGAAGAAAAGAAACAATATCCTTTTACATGTCAGCATTTCAGGAAAAATACAAAAAAGTAGCTTCCTTTTATTACATATTGTAAAATGTTTTTTTTCCTTAATGCTGAATCTACTCATAAATCTTCAGACAAGCACAGATAATGAAGAATGTTCCAGACAAGGTAAAAAAAAAAAAAAAAAAAATTGATTGTCCTCTTTAAATAGATAGCTACTGTGGCTCCTCTTGACTGGTAAAGGATACACTCTCACACACCAGCCTGAGTGGTAAAAGCTTGAAACTACACAATTAAAAAAAAATAATTCTGTCCGGGGGAAGTAGCTTTCCCCAGCATCAGTGCAGAACTGGAGCAGGTACTTAAACTTATTTGGCAAAAAAAAAGGGGGAGGGTGATGTGGTTATGGTGTCAACTGTTGGGCACTTCCTTCAAGAGCAACACTGAAGACAAACCACTGTGATCCCAATAAGTTGCCAGCCTTGATAATCAACTTTGTTAGTGAAGAATACCCTTGCCTAATGCATTGGAAACCTCAGATCCTTTCTTTCAGTTTATCTGTACAGAGAGCATTGGCTAAATCAAATTGCTATCGTGTAGTAAGTCAGTTCTTCATCTCCACTTTATTTGAGGAGGAAGAAGCCATAAATGCATTGTCTGAAGTTTCCTTTTTTTGGTAAATAGTCAAGTATTTGGAGTGACTGTAGCTTAGAAAAATAAATAGTGATTTGAAGCAGTCAGTGTTCTGATTTTTTTTAATACTTCTACAAATATGCAAAGACTTAAAGTTAGCTGTAGGGAGATGAGGGTGGTATTCTCACTTTTGTGTCTAGCAGTTTTGACAGTCTCACAATCTTGTTTTCAGTAGTTTGAGAAGCACGGTGCCTCGCTCAATTTAAAATTAGTTCACCTGACCTACTAAACTTGAGCCACGCATCGCTACCAATCTTTCTGTGTAGACCAGTAAGGTATTTTTATAAAGTGTGTAGATATTGGGTAAATATGAGAATAACCAGTTAGGATTCAACAAATATTAAAGAATGACTTCTCTCTGTTTCCAAATCATCTAAGTGCTTTATGATTCCTACGTTTGTTCACTATTTAGAACTGATGAATTGTTTAATTTCTCCTTGTGTTCACTTTGAGAGCTCACAGAACCTACAAACAAAATTAAGTATCATTTTCTTCAGCTGCATGTTTTATCAGTTTGAGCTATTTGCATTCTCAGAGTAATATTCTTCTGACTGCAGAAAAGTACATAAGGCAAACAGGTTTTTCTTATTAAACAAACTGATATGGTTACAGAGGGAGGTAGGAGAACATTTTTTAGATGTACAGGTTCTTCTTGGTCTCAGATTTTGAAGAAGGGTTAATGAGGCTGAGAATTTGTCCTATTTCTTAGCTGGTCTAGAAAGCAGAGAAACCTCTTACAAACACTTTTTATAAGAATTATATTTAAAAATAAGGACAGAAATCTTTGAGAGTGGTCAAATACTGGAACAGGCTGCCCAGAGAGGTATGGTGTTGCCAGCCTTGGTATTCTAAACCTGACCTGGCATGACACAGCCCAGAGCAACCTGTTGTAATTAATCCTTCTTTGAGCAGGGGAGTTGGACTAGGCAATGCTGGAGAATATCTGTACCTAAGGTGACTGTGCCAAAACTTACTGTGGGTATTTACTGGTTGTGGACTCTTGAATTAACACTGCTTTTTGGAGTGGCTGTATTTGCTTTAGGCATCAAAGAGAGACTGTGATATTCCCAAGTTCTTCTGTTTGCATCCGACTGTTTAAAACAACAGAGACCAAATCTGAATGGTGCAAATGCGTTGCTCTTTGAGAATTCCTTTTCAGGAGGCCTAGGGGTTGTGGCTGGAGTAATGTAAATGAGGCTCCTTGCAAGGGACTGCAGTTGTGCTTTGCTTGGGTCTTTAAAAACAAAGCAACAGATAAAACCTACCACCATGAGCAAAACCCAAATCCAAAACAATAAAAGCGAAGTTCTGCTAGGGTGACAAATGCTTTTTGCTTTGGAAACAGAAATACAGTGGCTCAGGAAAGCTGCTTTCTCTTCTTCAATATTAACTCTTCAGTTAGTAGAGGAAGAAACTTCCTGAAATCTTCTGATCCAGAAGCATCTCCTGAAGATGCTCTCCTCATTTGGATTGTGGCCTCGCAGAAGAACTGAGGGGATTGTTTGTTTGGGAAAAAGATCTCAAGAGTTTCACTTGGTGCCATTACTCTGCTGCTGAAGCTGAATGCAAATGTGTAGAGGGGTTCTGGGTAACAGAAAGCTTGCAGTGATTGCTTGCACTCTGTGGAGGGTGTTGGTGTAGGAGAAGAATGGTAGGAGTTAAGGTTATTGCTGCTTAGTATTTAGTTTTGTTTTATCTTGATGAAATAATAGAATATGCTTTTGTGAGTAGCTTAAAAACTGAAAAAAAAAAAAAGAGCAGCCTCTAGAAGGGATTTCATGATACTGTTTTTGAACTCTTTCATAGCCATTATTGTCTGATCTCTGGTTTATTTCTTTAAAAGAGTTTTTAAAAAAAGACTTCTGGCAGATGAAGCCCATTACTGAGGACTTGCAGCTTCTTGAACAGAAATTAGAATTTTTTTCTTGACCAGCAATTCAACGTCAAGGAAGAACTGTAGTTAGTAACAAAAGCACAAGTGTGTTTTTGTGACCATGCTAACAAGGGCATAAGTGAATGCAGTTTCACATTGAAACATCCAGTATGCAGTGAGCTTAACCCGAGCATCTGTTGTAAAATAATCACACCCTGTAATCTGCATAGAGAAGTACAGAAAAATGCCCTTTGTAGTTGTAGAATCTAATGCCCTGTTCCTGTTTGTTGAATCTTTTATAACATCCTTCCTAATGAACAACTTCTGATTGATGCTTTTATTTTTGTCTAATTTAGAGACTAATGTTTCGAGGAGGGTGTACTTGCACCACAGTTTCCCTTGACGAGTGACTACTTATTTCTTATTTCTGTCTTTAAATGAGTATTTCAGTATTTACAATGAAATGCTTACGTTAATGTAGTTCTTGCTACGGAATCAACCATAGTTAGGGAACAAATGAGGCCTAAGGGTACACATTCACATTCTTTGAATTGTGAATAGAGTAAAATACTACATTGTGAGACAGGTATTTGTTTGAGCAGCATCTAATTCCAACTGTGTGTGCCTTCATTGCAGGTGAGATTGAAATGAGAAGATATCCAGCTGTGACCAGAAATGTATTTTCCAGAGTATAGATTGCACAGAAATTTGTGAATGAAGAGGACCCATCTGCATCTCCTTAAATTATTCAGTTCTCTGCTTTATTTCCCCATGCTGAAGATTTAATTGTTGAGTTGTACATTACTGTATTTTAACTTGTTGCTTAGTTTCTTACACATTTATTTTCAGTACCTGGCTGAAAGTGTTACCTATTCCATATTTTAGCACAATGTGCTGCAAACAAACAGTTGCCATAGTGCAAAGGAGGTTTCATGTGTACAGAGTTCCACTTTAGGTTGTCTAAAATACTGCCTGAGTTTAGTAATTCTTTCAGTATGAAATGCGTTCTTTTAGATGTTTGAAAACCACAAATAAACAGTTATTGAACCTTTTTGAATTTACCTCATTTAAACTCAGTTTTTATTTATTACTTGGCCTGTTTTTAATACCAGTGACTTAGAGAAGAAGAAAAAAAAAAAACACACACGAAAAACACCAGACGAAGTGGGAGCACTGTTTTCATGTGATGCTTAGGGATTATTTGTATATTATGTGTACAACGTTGGCTTGTTTAAAAAAGAAAAACAAAAAACCAAACCCTGATCCCTCCATCCCAACCTAAACCTGTGCTCAGTTGTCCCTTGCCACACCTTTTGTTTGTCATGTTGTTTTTAGATTAATTGGAAATGCTCTCTTCAAAAACGAAATAAAATTTCAATTACAGCTACAGGAGCTTTTTATCGCTAAACTTTAGTCTGAAAAGTTTCACAATGACATTTTTAAAGAAAAAAAAAAAAACAGAATTTTTTTATCTGCTGAATTCTACCAGTGTAACCTTTTTTCTAAATAAACAATAGTTTTCTCAATGGGTCGTAAATCATTGTGTGTGTGTGGTCGCTTTATTGCTTCATGACCGCTATGGAGATCTGTGCATGAGTTGGAATTGGGGGAGAGTGGTTACTGTTCTAGCACTGTGTTTTACCTGAGGCAGCAACCCGGCTGTAACACGCTGCCCGTGAGGTGACTGATGTGTTAGCTCTGCAGCGTTTTCAGGAAGCTGAAGGCTTGCTTTCTTGAATTCAGTCAAGTTTGTCTTGAGACGTTTGTCTGTGAGCCAGAGCTCCTAAGAATCTTTGGCACTTTTTACCCCCTCGATTTCCTAATGTAGTCAAATGAGGCTGACATTAAAATGTCTTAGTTTCAGTGGTTTAGTTGAATGCCTGACCAAAGAAAAAGGGACTTTGCCTGGCTTCTGACATAGCATGGCAGCTCACTTTGATGTTCACTGGGGTAAGAAATCTTTGAGTTAGGAAGGCTTCATATTAATGACTAATTGTTTTTTTCACCCTGGAGCTGTGGATGTCCCAAAGTGAAAATGATGAGTAGTTTCAGCTAGAAAACAGGGATTGTGAAATAATAGCAGTTTGTACTCTTCGGAGGAGTGGCTCCAATGTCTTGCCCAAATGCCTTGTTTGCTTTTTAAAGAGGTATCTTGGAAGCTGAGCTTTTTTGGCCTGGGTACAGCAGTTTAGGTAGATACGCCACAACTAGATTGGTGTTGAATTTTGGTGATGGTGCATCAGTCACGTTTTCTTTGCAGCAAATAGTCTCCTGGACCGGCTGAAGCTGTGAGTGTGCTTGTTCCTTCTGTTTACCAGCAGCCCTGTGCCCAGCATTCTGTAACCCATCCTCTTCTGCTTTGGTAGCCAGTGGGTATGGTGAACAAATTGTTCTCTCCTCCTCCAGGTCCCCGCTTCCCCCTTTGGTGACACCTGTGCATCACGTCAGTGGAACTGTAATGCTGCACTGAATGGTTCCTCTTCAGCCTTTGTATTTACTGCATCTTCTGTGTCCTTCTACAATTCAGTTCTGTCCCTCGTCCGTTTGGCGAGGATCTGCTGTCTTTTCGGTTGTTGCAATAAGAGTTGGGTGTGGAGGAGAGGACTTGGATGCAGTGAGAAGTATTCAACACTGAAGACAAGCACGAGCAGAGCGATGCAACCTGACAGCCCCAGCAGGCGGCCAGGGGAAGCACTGCCAGCTATTGCAGCTGCTGTGCAACGGGGGGAAAACATCTTTGTCCTTTTTTTAAAAAAAAAAAAAAAAAAAAGACAAAATGAATAGTTAATTTGAATAATTATTTTAAAAGATGGAGTTGTGCCAGTTTAAGATGAGTTTCTGAGAGGAGCAGAGGATTTGTAAGATTTATAAGGTGATCTTTGTAACGGAGACTGAGGTTTCTCATAGGCAGAGCTTCCTGCAGGAGCCGTGCATTCCCTCGAATGCTGCATCACCTGCACGGGCAGCCCCTTAGGGCTTTTGTAAGGCCGTCTATGTTGAACCATTGTGATCTCTAACAGAAAAGGATGATTGTGATTTTCAAGGCTGCGCTTTGGGACTGAGCAGCAGAAGCTGTGTTCTCCTTGGTTTGTGTTACTGCTGCCATGCTCCCTATTGATCTCTGTGCCTTAGTTCTGCTCAGCTGTGCGTAGCAGTGCAGTGATGGCAGCAGCCCTCCCCATGGCTGCTCCTGCTGCCCCTCACTTCTGGGAAAGAGCTTTGGTGGTGCTTAGTGCTGAAAGCGATCTGAAACTCAGGTTCGGGCGGAGATATCAGTGCTTAGCGACCTGCCCTGCCCTTTGCTGCCAGGGAGGCGTGTGAAACGCAGCTCTGTTAGAACACACAAATGCTAATGTTTTGCCTGGGAAACGCGCTTTGTTCTGTTCAACGCTCGGTGCTCTGTGTGTCCTATCGTATTAAAAGCTCACGAGGAAATATGAATGACATCAGAAACTTACACAGCCCGTTCGTTCTGGGCACTGGGCTCAGTGCGGTGGTTCCGTGCAGGTCCTGTCAGAGCTGTAGTGCTTTCTCCCGCCCTCCTCTCCCCTTTGCCCAGTACCTGCCCTTGGCCTGTGCTGCCTGCAAGCAGCTGGGTGCTGGCACCGCACGGCTCCAAACGAGCTGTTTTGCTGAAGATGGCAAACTTCCCCCGTTTAAAGGGCAGGGGAATATTAAATAAATACCATTTATATTTATTTGCCTCAGCTCAAAGCGCGGCTCTTACGTTAACGTTGTAGGTTTTCCGTAATTAGGCTGCTCAGCCCGTATCTGGAATTCAGCCCCCCCGGGGCCGCCTGCCTCGCTGCTGGGAGCAGCGTGCCCGGCCCGGCTGGCCGCGGCATGTCAGTGTTGCTCCGGAGAACAGCGGCGCCTGTCAGCCCCGCGTGTGGGGAGGAGCGGCCCTGCCCGCCCCTGCGCTTGTGGCCTGGAACCCGCGGCGGGAGCGGGCGGTGAGCGCGGGCTGCAGCTCCCCTGTAGCTTATCCGGTCCGGTCCGTGTGTGATATCACAGCTGTTTTCCCTGTTTACAGCAAATCACGCATCTGCCTCGCGCTCATTAATGGGTCACTTGCTTTATTTGTATGCTCCACGTTATCTAACGCAGATGTTACACGTTGAAAGGCTTTGCGGGCCTTACCCCATCCTTGCCGTGGAGATCCAGCCCTGTGCTGCCCGCAGCCCCGTGCCTCCCGGGCCTTGCCCAGGGCTGCTTCCCTTTGGCCTTTGCTCTGTTCACACTGAGTTCAGCTCCTTGCTGCTGCTTTCACACTGCTGGAAACTAAAGTAAGGCACAACCTGAACCTGCAGCAAACCCAACAGCAGCTGTGCCCCACAGGGCCAGACCAGTGCCAAAGCTCAGCTGCTTTACGCTGCAGTCCCGATTCAGCTCTGCAGCTCAGCCCAAGGCCCTGCGGGCTCGGCACAGCCCCACCCCAGCTGGCAGCAGCACATTGCCCCGGCCCCATCGCTCCTGCAGTTCTCTTCTTAGACATGGCTGCGGAGCGGGGCCTTGGCCTCCTGGGCTTCGGTGGGTGAGGAAGCGGTTGGATGGTCACAGCCTGAGGGCTGTGGTCAATGGCTCCGTGTCCAGGTGGAGGCTGGTGACAGGTGGTGTCCCCCAGGGTCTGTACTGGGACCAGTGCTCTTCAGTATCTTTATCAGTGACATGGACAGCGGGATCAAATGCACCCTCAGCAAGTTTGCACTCACCAAGCTGAGTGGTGCAGCTGAGAGGACAGAAGGAAGGGATGCCAAGGTTTAACAAGGCCAAGTGCAAGATATTTCTCTTGGGTCGGGGCAATCCCAGATATGTGTACAGAATGGGAGAAAAATTCCTGGAGAGCAGCCCTGCAGAGAAGGACCTGGGGGTGCAGAGCAGTGTGCGCTTACAGCTCGGGAGGCCAACACTGTCCTGGGCTGCATCGACAGAGGGGTGGCAGTGGGGCAAGGGAGGGGATTGTCCCCGTCTGCTCTGCCTTCGTGAGGCCCCACCCAGAGTACTGCATCCAGGCCGGGGATCCCCAGCACAAGAAGGATGCAGAGCTGTTAGACTGGGTCCAGAGGTGGCCACAAAGATGCTCAAAGGCCTGAAGCAGCTCTGCTGAGAAGACAGGCTGAGGGAGCTGGGCTCGTTCAGCCTGCAGAAGAGAGGACTCCAGGGAGACCTCATTGCGGCCTTCCAGAACTTAAGCTAATAAGCAGGAGGGGGACTGACTTTTCACATGGTCAGATAGTAATAGGACAAGGAGGAAACAGTTTTAAACTAAAAAAGGGGAGATTTTGATTAGATAAGAGGAGGAAGTTTCTCACTGAGGGTGGTGGGGCCCTGGCACCGGCTGCCCAGACAGGGCCGGGTGCGGACGGCAGCAGCTGCAGGCGGTTTTGTCCCCAGTAGTAGTTGTAGATGGGCATGGTCTGAATTAACAGTGCTTTGAAATTTATAACATCCATGAAAATGTTATCACTGTACTTAAATCCCTTAGTTTAATTGAATAGAGCTATCATTATCTAGAGCTTTGTTTATGTCTTGCTGCCTGCAAAATTGAATCAATTTTCCAGACTGAGGCAATGAATATGAGCACCAGGGAAAATTTGTAATTTTATTTTAATAACCATGAATTATTATTATTATTTTAATAACCATAAATAAGTATTTTTTTTAAAAAAACAAGTTGCGGTGCTCTGCACCAGCCCTCTGTGGGGTGCCATGGGGCTGTGCCACCACAGTGCTGAGCCCCAGCTGTGCTGCCTGCTGGGGAACACGGCTGCATGGGCTATGGGCAATGTCCATGCCAACCCAAGGCTTTGCCCCCTCTCAGTGCTGAGCAGTTCCTGCTGGTGGGCTCAGTGTTTGTCTCATATGTAGATGGCTCTCCATGCCATCCCTGTGGGTTTTGCACTGCCCCAGCTCAGCCCCCCACATACCCTGCCTGCATCATGCCAACAGAATCACAGCATGGCTTGTGTTGGAAGGGACCTTACAGGTCCCCCAGCCCCCAGCCCTGCCATGGGCTGGCTGCCCCCAGCTCAGGGCCCAGGGCCCACCCAGCCCGGCCTTGGGCACCTCCATGGATGGGAACCCACAGCTCTGGGCAGCACCATTTGCTTTCAGGGTGCCAAACCCCAAATTCCTATTTCCCTGAAGCTCTGTGCTTCATTTAAGCCATGTGCCCCAAAGCCTTTCCCCAAACAGAACAAATGTTGGGCATCCCAAGCCAGAGCAGAGCTTTGTGGCCACAGTGGTGCCTCTCCTTGGGGAAAACATCAGTGAACTCTCCGTGGTTTTTTTTTTTTTTTTTTTCTTTACAGTTTTATTTACAAAATGTATTAAAACTCTTTGTACAACACCTCATTAAAATGAGGCTCAGTAATTGATGCCCACACATGCAGTTTATGCTTTTACAGCCATTAGTTTGCTTGGCAATTTTTCTGCTCACTGAAGTGCAGTTTCAATGACCAAAAATAGGAACTTAAATTACAAATTAAAAAAAAAAAAAAAAGAAGAAAACAGAAAAAAATACTAAAAAAAAAGAAAGAAAAAAAAGGAAAGAACCCAAGAGATCCCAAAGCAAAACAAAGGAAAAGAATAAATCGGAACAGCGTCGTGAGACTACCGCCGAACGTCCCATAGCTTGGAGCTGGTAGCTGGGGTTTGTAAGCAATCAACACGTTTTGTTTTAGCTTTACATGCAAGTTTAAAAAATATCGACCTGTTTCCCAAACTGCCTTCGCTGGTGAGAAGCCTCCGCTCGGGAAAAATGGATTTGATGACCACACATTTTTATACAGCTTTGACGAAAAGCGTCTGTTGTGAGCCCAGCGGAGGAACGCACCGCTCCCGCACGCCCTGCCCGGGGGCGGATCGCGCTCAGAAGGCGAAAAAAATCAGAGTTTCATGACAAAAAGAACCCAAACCGAAAGCACAACTGTGTTGTTCGATCGCCCGTTAAAAACTGGAACAATAAATTAATCTCCTATGAGCCGTTAAAATGGTCTTTATATTACATTTGGTTGGAAATAACGTATTTTTAGCGAGACGTTGCCCATACAGTCTGTTGTTTTCTTTGTGTTTGTTGCTGTTTAAATCCTATTAGAAGTTCGACTCTATCATCAGCAAACTAAACGCCTACGGGTCAGCCTGGTTTAAATGAGCTTCTTTGCGCCGTGTGTTACCGACGAAACAAAATTCTATAGTAAACTACAGAAAGAACGCCTTGTCGTATTAGAGGTAATTAGTACGCAGATATCTCACCGAACGCTTCCCGTGTGACGGACACTAAGTTTCACCTGTTGTTTTGTATTCATTTTTTATTATTTTTAACCTTTTTTTGTCGCGGCTGTCGTTGCTGTACGATGTCGCTGCGCGGTTCCCAGGCGCAGGCTGCGGGCGCTGGGCCGGGCCGCGCTGTGTCCCGGCGCTCGGGGGCTTGTTCGCTACCACGGTTTGGAACTGGTGGAGAAGCAGAGAGCGGAGCGCTGCCAGCGGGGAGCAGCCCGGCGCGAGGCAGAAGCAGGCCTGGGAAGAACGACCCTGCGCTGCTCCTGCTTCCTTGCTTGATATTAAACACTGAATTAAAATGCAAACGCACGGCAAGAAAAGAGATCTATGGTCTGAACCTAAACAGCACGTCGCTTTTTTGTTTTGCTTTTTTTGAAAGCCACCCAATATTGTTTTAATAAAGCACCTGTAGGTACGCCCGATGATAGAAAAACAAAGGAATACAATATTTCTGCCTGCACTTAGCTACCTTGTCAAGGAAATGAATGTACTGGTCTGGAAGCAGGACATGCAGTTCCACAGATTGCTTTCTCTCGGATTTACAGATTCACAGTCAGTGACCTTAGCTGTACTCAACGCACATTTTCTTTCCTTCAGGTGTTCTTCGCCGATGGACAGAACAGCTCCGATGAGCCGGGCAGCCGGGAGCGGCTCGGAAGCACGGGCGCTGGGTGCCGGGGCCGCGCTGGGTGCGATGCTGCTGGAGCCGCGTGCCCTCAGCTGCCAGCACCGCACCGCGGCCGCCTGCGCTCGGGACTCGAGTTCAGTTTCTGTGCAGTGGTATCAAAGAATGGCTTTTGTTGCACTGATTTTTTTACAAGATTTTTTTTTTTTCACATACTAAGATCTTGTTACCAGTCCTTTCCTGTTCTTTTTCTCTACTTTATTTCCTTTTCTTCTTTTCTCTTTTTCCTCTTTTCTTTTTTTCCCTTTTTTCTTTTACTTTTCCTTCTTCTCTTTTCTTCCTTCTTTTCCTTTTTTCTTCTCTTTTCTTCCTTCTTTTCCTTTTTTTCTTTTCCTTTCTTTCCTTTTTCTCTTTTCTTTTCCTTTTTTTCTTTTTTTTTTCTTTTTTCAAGCAAAGCAAGAATATTTCGGTGATGGTTTGCATTGTTGTGAGTCTCAGAGTCTTCCATAAGGCACTGAAGGAAAAAAATCAGTTTTTCCTATTAAAAGTTCATTGCACCATCATCAATGCGTGCCATGCCTGACACCTCGGCTAGAGTGCGACTGGCTCAGGTGGTCCGAATCCGTGAAGTAGCCACATTCTCTGCTGCTTCTCCTCCTGCACGCTGTCAGAGCGAGGATCTGTAACAAAAACAAGACTTCATTTTTCTCCTCTGAGAAGGAGCCCTCATGAGACCATAACGAACCAACCTGCACGGGACAGGAGGCAGCACGGAGCTCTGGCAGCGCCCAGAGGGGGAAGCCCCCGTCCTGCTTCCCCGCACACAGCACACGCAGCGCTGTGCGCCCGGGGCATTCTCACCCCTGGGACGTTTCTCCCCGGGTGCTTGCACAGCTGTTTCTTAGCAAAAGATGTGGGCTGAGTGAGCCACAGATGGCTGGGGAGATGTGTCCTCACTGCAGCCCGGAGCCCACGGCGCAGCCCGCTCCTGTGCAGGGAAGGGCTGACTTAAATCCCCACAGAAGTTAAAAGAACACACAGAAGTTAAGGAGGAGGATTTCTAGTTGACTGGACCTTACTCATACCCCTAGATTTTCACGCTTTCTGTGCCATACACGTTGTAGCCTTCTCTGTACGTAGCGTAATTCTGGGTATTGGTGGCGGGCGCAGGTTTAAAGTTTTGGGTGTTCTTGGTGAGTTTCATTCGCTTGGACTCTGCCCGAGACTTGTAACAAAACTCGATTAAAGCCACCATCATGGCGAGCCCGAGGCCTCCGACAAGAATATAGAAAACCCCGGCCACATTGCTCAGGCTCAGAGCACTGGTCTTGTCCTAAGAGAAACGAACCACGCCGTTAGTTTTGCTGTGAGAAAAAGGCAGACAGAAAACAGGTTACTTTGCACTCAGTCCTAACAACGACCACACACGGCACAAACTTTCTGATCAACTCCAAATCCCCCCAGCCCCCCCACGACCCAGCAGCCTTACCCGCTGCGCTCACACTGTGTGACCCTACCGGTGCCGCTGGCCCCGTGGGACAGGGAGGGCAGCAGGAGCTGCTCTGTCCCACGCCGGTCGCCAGGCAAAACCTCAGCCATGTGGAAGTCAATGGGATTTTTGCCATTGGCTTCCCCAGGCCTTCACTGCCCCGGGGTGAAGCTGGAGGCCAGGGCACCTTTGGGGAGCTCTATCAGACAGGCCAGGGCTATGTGAAGTAGCAAGTTCTTGCATTATGAAAGTAAAAAGAAAAACCCAAGCCACTAGGCGCCTGGCTTTGGTGAATGTAGATACAATCAGTGAGATGCTGCTAAACTTTTCTGCCTTTTTTCCAACAGTCTTAAAAAAAAACAAACAAAAAAAACAGTCCTAGGAAGATGGTCAGCTAGGTTAAGGTCAGCAGGAGAGCCCTAAGCTAAGCCAGCACCTGCAGGGAGCAAAAAGCATCACTGCAGCACAAAATATGCTGCCTGGGATTTGCATCCCCTCAGGATGTGGCACATGGGGGGGGGGGGAAGGCTTTCATTTTAAAAAACAGGATTTTGTGATCAGATTAAAGAAGAGTACAACCCTTTTGCTGCTGCACGCGGGAGGGGCTGCTGGTTCACGCCTGAGCTGAGAGGCAAAGTGAGCCCAGGTGTGCCCAGACAGACCTCAGTGTGTGGCTGCCTCCAGGGGCATCCACCCTTCCGTGTACTCAGAATTGGGAGGATGTACCTTGTACGTGTCTGTGTTTCACATTTTAGCAAACAGCCTGCACTGAGAGCTGAAGCTATTGCCCATTTCTGCCTCTTGCCAATTGCTGCGGGACTGTGCTCAGATCCCTTCTGTCTCCCAGAGCAGCTCTGGGGCTGTGCCCCACGCAGCCCCCAGCCCAGCTGAAAGCAGGGCAGCGCCTGGCATGGGGCCTGACATGGGCAGGGGCCTCCAAATCGGGAGCATTTTGGGGGGAACAGTTACAGCAAGTGCTTTGCCCCTTGGAAGGCACCAGGGGAGCAGTGCTGATGTCAGCGGGGTGACAACCAGAGATGTCTTTGAGAGCATCCTTCACTCCAACAAGCACAGCACATTGGTGTTTTTATCCTCAGCGGCTATATAGGCATTAAAAAAAAATACGACATCCTAATATGGCTTAAATTGAATGGCGTAAATGAGTGTTTGCTGCAAACCCAGCCTGGCTGATGCAGCCGGCCCTGCCCACGCAGTGTCCCCACGGGGCCGGGCACGCGGCTGGCAGCAGCCGTGCAGCAGCAAAACGGGTCCAGGTGGAGTGGGAATGGCAGACAGCAGCGCCAGCAGCAGCTCCAAAATGCAGCTAAACACATGTCCAAGTGAGGCGGGCAATAGGGCGGGAAGGGCGCTGCTTCCTCACCAGGGGCCTGGCCTCTACTCGTCCACCCTTTGCAAGCACGCGGCTGTTTGCAGACTGACCCCTACAGATCTCAGTTATAATTTTGAAACAAAATGCAGGCGTTCAATCAAACTGAAAATAACATAAGGAAAAAGATGCTGGCCTGAATAAAACACACTGACTGAGAGGGAGCTTGCAAATTCACATGAGGGTGGCAGCTCCGTGCGCTTTGGGGGACTCTCCTTCCATGTCTTTGCAGCAAAATACTAAATAGCAAAACGTACTTACAACTAAAGTCTGTTACTGCACGTAAGAAAAAATGCGCTCATTTTCGGAGACTTTTAACAATTTTTTTTGCTATTCTTTTCTTTCAACCTTCAGAATGTAAACAGCAACTTTTGAAAGTCATTCTCTGTATACACAAACAGTGGGTCAAAACGTGATTGCTAATCAGTACGAAAAGACCTTCAGCGACTGACCTTACTTCCGGAGTCCTTGGCTCCACATTCACCCTTATCGTACCACCATTTGTTTTTCAGCTTGTCTAAGATGCCTTGTTCACTGAGTTTCAATACTGCAAGGTTTACAGGAGTTCTTCACGTGGGAAATAACATAAATAACATTATATTATGTTATTTTATGTTATTCAAGCTTTAAACTACTTTAAAACTATACAAAGCGATAAAGCAGGGTTCCTGGCCACAAAGTATTTACACTGCAGGCAACTGGATCATCCCCTTAAGTTAATGCTACAGCAACGCTATATTACCAGGTCCTGCCCATATCGCTTTGAGTAATCGGCACTCACTGTTAAATGAGGGTAGGAGGAACAAAGCGAGCCCAATTGCCCCGTTGCCCAGTCCCAGCGCTGGCAGTAGCTCTGTGGCGGTGGTGGGCCCGGTTCAGCAGCACCTCGGTGGCACTAACAGACAGCAAGCCTCGGGGCACGCAGACCTGCACCAAACCCCTCTGTGGCCGAGGGGAGGCTGAGTTCATGTGCCAACACCGCGCGGGGACCGCTGGGTCCCAGCATCCCCAGGCAGCGTCACCTGGCGCTGCAAGCCCCAGGCCCCAGCCCCCAGGCAGGGAGCGGGGGGCTCGCTGCTTGGAAGGCGGCTCTCTCCTTCGAGATTTCGTTTGCAAACGATCCCATTCGGAGAGGTTTCATGCAACGCATCCCCCTGCTCTGAAAAGCATCGTGCGGCTGAGAATACACAAACAATGGGGAGAAGGCTATAAGCACCTTTCTCGCTCCCTGCATATTTTACCGTGCAAATTTCCCCCTCCCCCTAGTCCCATTCCAAACACTATTTTTAATTTGCATGCCTTTATAAACCCCTCACGGAACACAGAGAATTTGCATAACATCCAATACATTATAAATTAGCTTTCACAACATTATACAGTATTGGGAAATGAGAAGGCTTAACATGCTAATTAGGGCGCTTTATTATTTTTCTTAAAGCCAAGATTGCAGTTAATTGTGCGCACGCAACTGCTAAAGAAGTATATAAAAAAAAGTAAACTACAATTATCTTAACTAAACAGAGGGAACTTGTCTGTGCTGGTCATGGCCCCGGGTGGGCATTCTGCTCCCCTGGCTCCAGCACCGCGGGTGTGGGATGGTGGGCACCCACCTGGACCAAGAGCCCTTCCCCTGTGCTGGAGAGGGTTGGGATTTGGGGGCAGATTCAGGTTTTTCCTGGTACTGAAGGCACAGGAGGGATTTTCTGTGCTTGCTGCAGGAAGGCGACTTTCCATAGCTTGCCCTGGCACCGTCTGAACAAGGCAGGCTGCATCCAAGCCACCAACAGCCTCGGGCACAACGCAGGTGGCTCAGGGGATCCCCGTGCTGTTCCTGGGTCTCTCTCTCAAAGACATTTCTTCATCTTTTCCCTGGGATAATATTGTGCTTTCCAGCTGCTGCTTTAATTAGGTCACTGTTCTGGGGCTGCACGGCATGCTCTGTGAGGTCCTTAGCCCCTTCCCTGGTGGCTTCGGCTGCCTTTCCTCTGCCTTTAATTTATGATGGGATTCTTTTTCATCTTCCCCGCGTGGTTTCCAGACCAGCTGCTGATTAGTTTGGCTGCTTTTATCAAAGTGAAATTTCCAGGGGTTGAGGGCTCCTGCTCTTACTGTGCTCTGCTCTCCCAGTAAACTGAGCCGTGGCAAGGGGGGATCATGCCGGCAGCGTTCCCGTGGTACTGGACAGTGCTCAGGGCACAGACTTGCTGTGGTTTTCTTCCTCCATACCCGAAGGACTTTTTGTTTGATTGTGTGGGTTTTTTACAAGCAGATTTGGCTGAGCTCAGAGTAACCACGTGAGGTTGGGGCTGTTGGGCTTTCCCAAATGCTGCTGAGCGTTTGGTTGCTGAGGACTGGAAGGCTTGAGTCGAGGGGAATGGTACTAACAGCCTAATGCTGAACACCAGTGCCCCACTGGCAAAGTAAGCCATTAGCTACGGTTGATTTATTTAAGGGAGGCTTGCCATTAAGAAGATTGGTGCCTAACGTTCTCGCAGCCTTCGCTTCTTCTAAGAGTCTGCTGCAAACACTATTTCACACCCGGGACAGAGATGCTTTTCACTGACGTACCAGCAGTTCTGTTTCCCTGTTCCTGGTCATGCGGGTGTTGGTGTGAGCACCCGCCCCTTGCAGCCAGAAGACAAGAGGTGCTGGTCTGTCCCCACAGGCCAGGTGCCACCGAGGCACTCACTCGCTCTTCCCCGGCCGTGAGGGGCTCAGCCCCCAGGCTCTGTTCTGCGCCTCTCAGCCCCTCCTGGCTCAGGATGCCAGCCCCACATCCTGCTTCACCTACTGCTGCTGTCTGCCCAGGGCACAGGACAGTGCTGGTGGTGTGATTTCTGAAGGGAGCTGTACTTACACTCATTGAAACCACCCCCTGCTCTGCGTCCCTTGGGCTTCTGGTTCAGTTTTAAAATCCTGGCTACTTGCCCCTCTGAATGTCGGAATCACTGCAGCAACTCCTTGCCCCCTCTCGGCACAGACACGGCCTGGCTTCCAGCCTGAGCACGTCCCCCACGCTTACAGGTGTGATAATCCCTCAGAAGGAAGAGCTGCTATGTGCAAATTGCAGAGCTTCTATTGCGTTTCTGCTTTGTTATCTGATTATTTTTCCATTCGTGCCATGAATATGGAGAACACTTTGACACAGAACCCATCTCCTCTCTCTCCTTCCTTCTCTTCCTGACATGGTCTCCCTGTGTGAGGGACTTGCCCAGCTCCTGCTGCAGTGCCTCAGAACCATTTCAGGTTAGTTGCAGTCGTTTTTGTTCTGTTAAGAAGGGCTGTGGCATGGTGATTTTTTCTTTCTGGCCAGAATGAATTTGAAGTTGAAGAAAAGTAAATGAATCATCAAAGGAACAGTTCTTCATCAGTCCCAAATGTTAGCGGGCAAAATGCACGCGCTTCACAAATTATATAAATCGCAACAGGTTTTTAATTTGATTAATGAGCTCTTACGTTCATTTTGGTGGCTTTACCTTCACCTACATATGCTCAGCACCAGGTGTCATCCAGTGCCGTCGCTCTGCATGCTGCAGGAGCACGTGGCAGTGAATCCCCATGGACGGCTGCCAGCACCGCCAGGCTGGCACTTGCACTGCCCAGCTTCCCATTCCTGCCCGCTGCAGCGATGTGCCAGCGCGCTGCCGAACAACGGCTGAGGCTGAACTGGTCCTTGGAAAAGGTGCTGTTAGTTTACGAGAAGAGCATCTCCGTTGCCAGCCTTGCCAGGAAAGCGTCATTTTGCAGGAAGAAGCGGTGGGACACACTGATGGCCCGGTGCCTGGCTAGGCCCTCAAGTGCCACAGCACGATGGAACCGTGGTGAGCATTGCCCACGTGCTTCAGGAGCAAAACTCAGGCGTGACTGAAACACCTCACCCGTTAACCCCAGATGTTCGCCAGCTGCAGGTAACCAGTGCTTGTGTGGCACAAACTCTCTGCAACACCGCACTTATGTTTATTACTTGCAATCAGTAAAGATTTAAGCGGTGATTGGAACAGCTTCGGATAATTCATATCCCATTCTATGCTCTAATGGGTGTAATATAAATGTTATACCCAAAACTGATCATTGCCAAGGACAGCAAATGAACACTGCAGACAGCACACTGCTCCCTTCAAACCAGATGAAACATTGCTCATAACTAATCTAGGATTTTTAGATGCAATTGCTCAGAAAAGGGCACTGCAAAGAAGCCAGCACAGAAAGGCTCCCAGCAGCGCTCCATCAGGGCTGCACCGAGCATCCGCAGCACTGGGCTCTCACCACCTGCGTTTTCCAGACTCCAATCTGCAGTTGTTCCTTCACCCAGTACCAGCCAGCTTCTGGTGCTTCACAGATTATCTGTGTTCATGGTACACAGTGTTGCTTGCACTGTTGCTTGCAGTATCTCGAGAGTCCAAAAGTAGCATTTCTGGAGCAGAGAGTGAAGAACTGACCCACAAGCTGAAGAGAGAGCAGAACAACATCACCACTGAGAGCTCCTCTGGTCCTTTCCCACCTGTGGCCTGGCTGGAGCCCATGGCAGCAGGGGCTGAGCTGCAGCAGGGCCTCCAGGCCCAGCCCCCTCGCACAGTGCCCCGGTGGGCAGCTTAGGGGCTGCTGTGTCCCTAGGGCCACCCAGAGAGATGTTTGCATCTGCCCCCAAGGCTGAGCATGAGCTCAGTGCTGAGGATAAGAAATCTGGGGCCAGTGGCGATGGGGATCCTCCTCCCCAGGTGGATGGCTCCAAACGAATGGCACACGTGGCTGGCTGGAGCCTGTCTGCTGCACACAAGCCTGGCTGAGTGCCTGAAGATGCAGCTCCCAATGTACTCAGCACCACATCTCCCACAGCGTGAAATCCTGAATAGTCCACAGAAGGCCCTTTTATTTTCCCTTCCAGATGCCAACAAACTCTGAGTGGAGAAGTCCTATGGAAGCACGCACACACATTAGGGATGTGGCATTTACAGAAAAGATGTCTGCATTGCCATGTGGGGTGCATCAGGGTAGGCAACGTCACAGCCAAGGGCACCCCTGGGCCAGGGCTGTGTCACTGCATGGGCACGGACCAGCTGCAGATCTGGTGTAATATATCTGGTGAGGCCAGGTTTATAGCCAATCCATGGGATCCCAGCAACAAAAAGCCACAGGAGGTTTCCGGCAAATTGTCCCTCTGAAGACTGCAAGGTTAATGAAGAATGACATCCTCACTCTGTGCTAATGCCTTGCTGAGCAACACCAAGTGCAGCTTTCTTGAGGGGCCTTCGCCTCCCGTGCAAATCTCAGTGACAGCAAGGAGGCGGAAGCCCAGCATTGCACCCGGTCTCCATGAGCACGCTGTAAAGTGCTCATTCGACTGGTTTTGTTTTTAATCCATGTTCCTTCTTTCCTAACCCCTTTAATTTAGGAATCTGACATATTTAGAGCACTCCAACACCTGCAGCACGAATTCTGCTCATTTCTTCTGGCCGCAGCTGTCCTCGCTGGCTGAGGCACCGCTGGAGTTGCAGCCACCGAGCTGGGCGAGGGGCACAGGGAGACATCAACCCCAGCACCCTGCTCCACCTGACAGCACACCACTCCAACCTAACGCCATAAAAACAGAAAGACTGAAAGAATGCAGGAAGAGACACCAAAGCCAGCACTGCTCTCCAGGGGGCACTGCTCGAGGTTAAAGACCCGCCTAAATCAAATAAGGCGCTTTATCCCCCCAAGCTCTATAAATCCTAGCCTGATCTGTAACTATTGAAAGGACTTCTTGTCAGATCTTATTACCAAAATAATTTCTGACTAGGGAGGAAACCGGAGGGTGAACGTATTGCCCAAGCTTTCTGCTCTTTCCTAGATCAGCTCTCTCTCAAGATACAGCCTGTTATGATGTACAAATGTAGCAACGTCTCCGTGCCACAGTTTCGTGTTTTTCTCTGCATCCACATGAAGGAATGGGGAAGATTTAGGCTGGAAATGGACTCGATATTAAAACTCCCTGCCCTCAGTTGCGGGGCACTCAAAGCAGGCATGGGCAAAGCCCTGAAAACACAGTCACTCACTATTCCTATTTATGTTTTGCCTCAAGAAGTGATCTTCTGTGTTTCACATTAAGCACTGAGTATGCATTAAAACAGCACCAGGCATTTCTTTGTTGTGTTTTTTCTTTTTTTAAAGAAACAAGCACTGGCTTGCACTCTGCCACCACTTCAGACCTGCAGCGCTCCTTTACGCAGTTCAGAACATCTCAGAGACTGAAATGCTTTATGGCTGGGCAGAGGACGGGACAGCAGAGAAAGCTGTCTTCTTTGTAAAGACAAAGAGCCTTCAAAACCAGAAGATTAAAAGTAGGCGCCTCAAGCCCCATCCATCCCCAGCCACCAAAGAAATACGCCGCGTGCTGACAGCTGGCGTCCCGCTCCGAGGCATCACTCACAGCGTTGAATCCTCCAGCAGAAGGGCTTTTTCTCACTCTTGCTCTCAGTGGCACAACCAGATGAGGTTCCCTTGCTGATGGGGCTGGAGAACGGTGTCCCCGGTGGCTGACGCTGACTTGAGATGTCAGGGAGGGCACTGCACGGTTTGCCTGTTTTCTGCCCCTCCGTATTGAAAGGTGTCATGGGATGAATTAGGACGCAAAGTAGTTTCATCAGAGCCAGAAGGCGCACGCAGGCAGTGCCTCGTTCTGCCATTTCGAGGACTGCTTCCACGCAGAGGGCATCTGCGGCCCCGTGGCTCTTCCCTCTGCTCAGACAGCAGCTGTCTGCAAGGAGAGCTCTGCGGCGGGCGCCGAGTGCAGGCTGCACAGTGGCCACGGGAAAGCTACGCCAGTGATCTCCCAGGGGACGGTTTTCCAACAGTTCCCACTGAGTATTTAGTAGCTGTGATAACAGAAGTTCGCTCTGGTCTTTATTCCTGTTTTTTTCCCCCACAAAAAGTGTTCTTTTGGTCAATTCAAGAGATCTTGCTTACTTTTTTTTTATAGGCATGATGGAGCACCCACGGCATCCTCGTGGAACCTGTGGGGATTTCCATGCAGGCATTAGGCGTTCATTTTAAAACCAGGTTTTGGCTGCTGCTGTATTTGCTGCAATGTGGAAGACAAGTGTGGCTGTACAGTGCCATCACACCACCTACATGAGTGCCGAACACACCTGCACAGAGCCAGACGTGTCACCACCTGAGCCTGCAGCTTCCTCTGCTCTGCAGAGAGTACGCTGTCAGTGTTTGGCAGCAGCAACTGTCTCTAGGAAAGTATATTTATATGTTTCATAAACGTAGCTCAAATAAATTAAACTCTGTACTAACAGGATCACAATTTAATAGAAGTGCCAAGTGCTAATGCAATAATACGTGCATATTGGATTAGGAAACGCAAGCCGTAACAAGTCATTGCAGTTCATTTGTAGCAGGGCCTGTGACTTGAGACACAGCCGTGGGGAGAGCGCAGGCAGCAGGGCCTCCATGCCACGCTACAGCCAACCCCTGGCACAGCAACGTGGGCCCTTCCTGGCGTTACCTGTATCCTTCCTAGGCTGGGGGGATACGAGCAAGAGACTCGACTTACCTTGCGTGCGGGCTACCCCCTCACCTTCTTTCTCCTCCTCTTGCCTCTAGACATAGCCACTTTTTCCCCCATCTTCTATGAGCTACTTTCCTGCTGGGATGGCTTCTTCTGCGGCTCCTGCAGCTCGGTCCGAAGGCACACAGGCACTGCGGGACAGCCGTGTTGCTGGCATGAACCAGAGGTGTGCAACGCACGTTACAGTGCTGGCGAGCGCAGAGTGCCTGCCTCTGTGCGAGCTCAGTGCTGGAAGGTTAGAATCGCTTTGAAGAAGAAGAGGAGAGGCATTTATTTTTCCCTTTGTATATTATGTGACAATCATTACCACTGGAGAGGAAAGAACTGAGCGTGGAGCTGAATGCAGGCGTTCAGAGCTGCTACTTTCCCCTTTCCCTTCTCCAGGCCCAAGGAGCCCTGCCTCAGTTCTCCCCACACTGACGCTTGCAATGTGGGATAAATGACTCACGCAAGCAATTCACGGAAAATAACTCTTAAGCACCACAGGTATAATAGAAACAAATGCATGACTCACAAGCTTTTTGCTAAGGCTTCTTGCAGCCATGAAGCAGAATGTGTGGTTGCTCCATCGCAGTCAGCGCTGCTCAAGCACGTTTGTTTCCTTGTTAAGGGAGCAAAGCAAGTCCCCACGGCAGTTCTGCTAAAGGTTACACAAGCAAAACAAAAGGCTCCTGATCTTCAGATGCCAGCCCTGAGCCCACCAGCTCCTTCCAGCCTGGGCAACCTGCTTGCCCTCGGTCCTCATCCCAACTCTCCTAGCGGTGAAACACCCTCCATGAGCTCCGCAGCAGCGCAGACGTTTCTGCAAACAAGGCAGGCTCCTTGCCCTTCCTGGCAGTGCTCTAAATGAGATGCTCCAATGAACTCTTATAGCATGAAGACTTCATTATTGATATGAAACATACAGTTTTACTTCCTAATATGCTATAAAATAATAGCTGTCAATTAAGCACATATTTTGATGCCTTCATCCGAAAGCATTATTTTGCTTATTAAAGTACTACTTTACTTTGTCACTCATTTGCACAACGCAATAATTTCACATTACTTTCCCAGCTCCGAGCGGGAACGATCTCCATGCCACCACCGCCGGCTCTCACCAGCCATTCCATCTTTTTCCAGATCATAACCCAGGCCTACAGAATGGGTGGCAAGTAAATTCACGCCGCTGAACGTAATTTCCAACAAATTGCTCAAATAAATTGTGCTGCATCTTTTTAAGATCACCATTAACCCTAATGCTCGCTATAAAGCACCGCACGTTTGGCAGCGGTGCTCTTTAGATGTCAGGTATCATCTAAAACGATGCCCAGCAGATTTCTTCTAAAAATATGCCACTTAAAAAATGATGCCGCAAATGCTAACTGCTGTGCTGCAAATGTGTCAAAGCAAAAGAGCAGCGAGAAACGGGGGGAACGAATCCCACCCGCTAATGGCCCCGCTCTCATCTTGGAAGGGCTGGGGAACGCGGTGCTTTATGACGAGAGGCTGCGAGGGCAGAACTCAACTAGCTCTCTGCAAAAGTAATCTCCTGATTAAAAGGAAACGACCAAAAAATGAAGCAGCGTTGCGTCAAGTACCATTTCACAGATGCACTCCAAAAGAGATATCAGCCTAAAAAAGGAATATATTAACGAAATTAAGTCAAATAATTAGGAAGGACTCCTGGCATGTGAAACCGGTAAAATGCTACGTTCAGACAATTTCTTTCCGTGCTGGTTGCCATTCAGTGTTACCGTGAAGGTATGAGAATACAAGAAATGTATCAACTGCAGAACTATAGAAATTAATCTTAGCAGAAAATTGTTCCTGTGCAACTGAATAATTAGTTTCCCTTAAGTCACTCATCCTGCTGCAGCTGTCTACATCCTGTTTTGCCTATTTCTTGTTCAATTCCTATTCAGCCATCACTCAGCTCTGAGATGACAGGATTGTATAATAAACAAAATAATTAGTTTCCGAACTGTTAATATGCTGTAGCATATTTCCTGGAATACGGTTGTTTTATAAGTGCTATTCTGCATCCTCTCGCAAGTGCAGCAGACACACAGAAGAGGTTGACAATACGGTATAATTTGGCCACGAATCCAATGGATGAACCTAAATTCGCACTCATTTAAGAGAGCGAAGTGAACAGATGTTGATGCAGGTGCACGATACCAGCACCAGGTAAGGCAATCCACGCATGTTAACGTGCAACACGCACCCACCGTGCACGGAGGGAGCCCAGCACTGACTGCGGAAGCCTCTCCCAGGGCAGCCCCAGCAGCCAGGACGCGGCGGGGCAGTGCGGTGCCCACCATGCGGGTGTCATGGAGTAGGTTTAGACACTTCCAGAAAGGCCATTTAATGCCTTCTCTGATTCCCACCACAGGGCTCACAATCCTGTTGACACTTGGAGTCACTGGGTAATCTTCCAGTGGCCAGGAACATGTGGTAACAGGAGGTAAACTCACAACTGCAGCTCAGAATTCCACAGCACAGTAACTTGCATGCTACACCGCAGGGAGGATGCGCATGGGAGGGAAATCCACGGGATGGCGACAGGCACTGGCACAGGCCAACAGGCACACACTTACTCTGGCTGTCTGCACAAGCTAGAGCTTAAGCCCATACTGGAGGCAGGCAGGGCCGATGGCCTGCTCAGGCAGCTGCTCCCCAAGCCCGGGTCTCTACTGGCTAAGCTGAGAGAGGGGCTCTGTTAGCTTCGCCGGTAGAGAGAGCTGCCCCGAGCAAGCAATGGGCCCCGTGTAGTCACCTCCAGAGGCCACCCACTGCCCACCCTGAGCAGAGACTCCATCCCCCAGGTGCTTCCATTCAATCACCCCCAGGCATCGCCTCCACCATTCAGTGCCCCCGGGTACCATCTCTGTCATTCAGTCCTCCCAGGTATTTTCTCCTTCATTCAGTCCCCTTCAGTATCTCCACCTCCAAGGGAAAAGGGAAAAAAGAACAGCTCTGAAGTGACTCCTGTGGGATCCTCTATTAATAAAGCCACGCTGGTACAAACAATTAGCTGGGTAGATGGGATGAGAGCATGAGGGGAAGCCAGGCTCTGGTGGGAGGACAGAGGGGGCCTGGAGCTGGTGTGGCTGAGGATGCTAGCATGCTCTGCCGGGAAGGCACCTGTCTGTCTGTCCACCAGTGCAAGTGCTGTGCAGCCTAGGCCTGCAGGATTAAATGCCTGCAGAATGCTGCCTCGAAGGAAAAGCCATTTTGTCATAAAAAAGCCCTTTGATTTACCACATCTCCAGAAACAACAGCTCACCCTTCCCTGCCTGCCCATCATGTTTGCTCCTCTGTCCTGGTGTACCACCTCTCAGCATCTACTGAGCAAGGCAAGAGGTTGCTAATAGATGGCATTACTCTTTTAAAAGGTTTTTCAGCACAAGCAAGAACAGAAGGATGACCCTGCACTAATTATGACCATTTCTGAAATTCTCTTCAGCTTCCTCAGGGCTGCAAGCATTAGTTGCCTGGTTTTAACTCAATGAACTCAAAGCAATGAAGTTCACTGATGCTGCTTCATACAAAAGGCTTGCTTCCATGGAGGCACTATTAGACAACACAGTGCTGGATCCCAGGAGAATATTAAACATTTAATATACCAGCAAGTCTACCATTTATATAAAACTGTTGCGTGAAGGATGAGCCACAGAGCTAAAAAGCATGTGAGAGCTCTGCAGACTGCTGCTGAGCACTGCAAACGCAGGCACTGAACAAGCAGGAACGTGGGACCTTTTCCTTCCTTTTACTACTATGTAGTGGCTTTTGCTACACCAGAGATGAGGAGCTGAGTAACTCCCTAGGTAGCCAGCTGCATGCAACTCTTATTAATGGAATGCAGCAGTAATTTGCAGTGATTGCGGGAAACTGTGATTTACTGGAAATACTGTTATTATTGATCTCTGACCAAAGCTGAAGCATTTTTGTAAGGGAGAACAGAAGTTATTGTTCCTTAAGGAACCAATTTTACTGGTTATAAGAGGGTGTCACTATGAAAATTAATCTCAATTTTTTTAATATAAAACTGTATTTGAAAATAAATATCCTGGTAATTCCTGCACCCAAGGTGACTAACAATGTCCAACCCACTCTCACTATTGCTTCTCTTTACCAGGTTAAGGACTGTGGTGTTGTTAGCACTACAGGGTCCAGCTGGCAACGCTACAAAGTTAGCTCCTTCAATGCAGGATCTCCTTTGAGCAGCACACAGAGCGTGCCTCGGGCACAGGCTGCCTGGCACAGGGGGAGGCCTTGGCCCATGTAAGCCAATGGAAGTGTTGCACTGATGCCTCTGGAGCTAGGATTTTAATCCACACTTTAAAAACACCGCAAACACAAGCGCAGTGCTCCTGTGTGCACAAGGCTGGTCACTGTCGTACACAGGTGACTCCGGGCAAAACTACCCAAACCTTTCCTTAAGATTAACTTCCAATTCAGTGCATCATTTCAATGCCTTTCCCTGCTGCAAGCAACATCTCTGTTTCAGCTTCACCCACTGCAAGCTCTAGCTCCTTATACATTGCTGCTATTGCTATTATTTTACCACTAATGGATGATTACCATCATAGCTTAACTTTTCAGTAGAGCAACATAAGTGAAATTAAATTCCTTGGTAATTCCTGTACTAAGATGACCGATAATACCCAGCCTGCTCTAGCTACTGCCATTGCTGTGGTCACTGCTAACCCTGTGTCCCACACTGGGCCAGCAGCCCCCCTGCAACATGGGAAGCAGCTCAGCTCTGAGACCAGGCCGCCTAGCACAGTCCTAGGACCAGGCTGCCCAGCACGGCAGCCTGTGGCTCCAGTCTGGCCACCAGAGCCCCAGACTGGGGACTAAGCCCTGCAGAGCATGGGGGAAGGGAGTCTTCCTCAATGGACAAAGCCTCTCAGAGGTAAGTCTAAGCCACAGCTAAATCACAGAGGAGCGAAGCCCTGTGCTCAGGGTGGGACACAGCAGCTGGCTGTAGGCCGGTCCCACCAGCACAGGGCTTTCTATCTGTTAGTTCAGTGAGGTTTGCAAGCTTGACCACAAACTACTGCCACCATTAAACATCGTTTCTTCACAAGAGCTACTGGGCAAGCGAATGGCGTTTTTTTTTTTTTTTCTCCCCACCGCAATGATTCGGATGGTTTTGATCTGCATTTTTTTTTCCTTGGCGAGCACAATAACAGCCTTGCCGATTACTCTCCACTAAGGTACCCGATTGTGGTGACATTGAGGCTGACCTTGGAGTCACCTCCCCCGCTGCCGCACTCTCCTTTGTCGTACCACCATTTGTTTTTCAATTTGTCCAAGAGGCCTTGCTCATTCAGTTTTAATACTGCCAGGTTAACAGCATTTCTTGAAACGATAAAACATAACTTGTAAGAAAAATGCACAAATGCTTAGGAAATCGTAACGTATAAAAAAAGGAGCACAAGAGGACAAATTGGCTAAAATTTCACAGAACGTGGAGCTATAAAAATGTTTGTACAGCAAATACAGGGTTAAATATTGGAAGGTGGCATGGAGGATAACATTTGCTCAAAACTGAAGTGTGCGGGATGGGGAAATCGTCTTTGAGAAAAAAAGTAACAAGAACACCACATCATGCAGTTAACATTCGTCACGTATGGCAGGTTAACTCGGCTTTTACCATTTAAATTGAAAAAGCCATCGAACTGTAAAATTAAAACAGCAACAAACAATCAGAAAGGACAACACGAAGAGAGCGCTAAAAAAAAAAATGGATGCATTAAATAAACGAAACCGTAATTTACCGTCTTATTTAACTCCATGGAATATTGAAGATTTTTAAACTTTAAAAGTTACCTCAAAAGCCACAAGAAAGAAAATGACAACACAATACATCAGGGTAGGTGGAATACTATAACAACATGGATATTGTTATATTATTCCACCCACCTTAATGCTGAGCCTTTGGGGGTGGCTACCCCGTAGCCCTTGGAATCCAGGTTCCCGCCGACTTTCATGGTGTCACAGGGCTTGCGCTGCTCGATGTACTCGTTCATGGTGGACTCCAGCAGGAAGGCGAACTTCCCCTTGGACTTGCGCACCCTCGCCACCCCATCCGCCGTGGTTTTGGTGAACACGGAGGGCTCGGCCGACTTCATGTACGACCACATTTTCTCGTAGACGGCAATTTTCGATCTCTGGGAGAGAAGAAAGGGCGGTCAGGTCAGCAGAAGGAAAACGCTGCCCCAGCTGCCGTTCTGCAGGGGTCTGTCGGCATCCTGCCAGCCAGAGGGAGGCTGCTCGACCCAGAGTGGCCAGTGTCAGCAAAACAAGGCTCTCCTTGGCACCTGGATCCTCAGCACTGGCTTTGGGCCTCAGCCAGAGTTAGGAAACACCAACATTTGCTTACTGAAAGTTCCCAGCAAAGCACGAGCCTGCTTTTCACTGCGGCAGTGGAAGGTTCATGATACAGGAGATGAAGCAGACCTTACGGTGATGCTCATATGACAGCCATCACAAAACCCTTTCTTAAGCAATAATCAAACTTTCCAAATTTGGTTTCACATTCCCCCAAAAGATCACAAATGCAAATGTTAGGAGTGAGCCAAGGAAACTCCTAGTTAACTGCTTGTGTGCCACGTACATTTTACCTACATTGAACCTACATTTTTTCATTTTCCCTGGTTTTGAGACTGAGCCAATGCTGACAGCCTCCAGCTCAGCACACAGGGTTTGCGAAGCTGGAAATGCTGAGAAATGTATTGCTTCCCTCCTCCTCATCCCCTCCAGAGGGATTTAAACCACCCTCAGATGTTAAAGCCACCTCAAGACTCTTAAGCATTGCTATCTGGCACTGCCGGTTAAACTTTCCTGCTTGGTCAATAGAAGGCGGTAACGCTTACTGTATTGCTCTGAAGTCTGGAAATCCCAAGGATTTATATAAGGCTTTCAGCCCAGGCTGTGGTTATCTTGAATTTATGCCTCCTACTCCTTGCCAGTTTCCTGTCCACAGCCTTCCTTGCAGGACAGGACTGAAGCACGCAGCAGCTAAATCTAGCTCAAATTTAACAAACTTGTGGCAGAAGACCGCTAACGTCCATCAGTTTGATGATTGAGACACGTTTCCTCCCCATTCAGACCAATTTAATGTGTTTTGAATAACGCAGTGCTTAACAACCAGCCCGCAAACATTTCACGGGGAGTAAATCCTGCCGTCACCATTCTTCAGACTAAAACACCAGCTAGCGTTGCTGTGATGGAGGGCGAGGAGCACGGAGAGCAAGATTTTATTTTAATTATCCTTCCTGATGAGCTGAAAAATGCAAGCCAATTAAAAGCAGAACCATCAACAACGGGAAATCAGAGCGACGGCGATACAATGCGGCTTCATTACGAGCTAGCAGGCAGGGTGGGGTGCTAGGAGCAAGCTGGAGGGCTTTGAGGTGAGCGCCTCCGGGAGACCAAGGTTGGCTGCAGGGGAGCACGAGGGATGCCGGGCACTCGTGCAGCAGAGGAAGGACGTCCCCGTGGGGCTCTGGGAGGTGCCCACACGTGGTGGCTGCCACCTCCCTGGTGCCCCGCGGGCAGCTGTGCGAGGAGCAGAGCTGGTGGCAGCCCCCAGCACCGGGCGAACCGCGGCCAGGCCTGCCCGCTCCGCTCATGCAATTTGCTCACGCAGAAATGTAATAGAAACAGATTGCCTGGCCAACACAGGGACTGCATAAGCAATGTTAATTCTGCTGTGTCCTACTTTCAAGGTGCTTGTCCTTACAACCTTAATCTTCTTTTAACATAAATAATACAACGCACCTGCCCATTTATGTTTGCAACGAGCATCTAAAGGACAAAAGGAAGGTAAAAATGTGGCTTTCCTGCTTCTCTCTCTACATCTCATCCAGATAAAGTGGTTTGCCTTCAAAAAC
Organism: Numida meleagris; assembly: GCF_002078875.1. Taxonomy (NCBI): domain Eukaryota; kingdom Metazoa; phylum Chordata; class Aves; order Galliformes; family Numididae; genus Numida; species Numida meleagris. The sequence goes on from NC_034416.1 coordinate 15,892,010, forward strand.
AGTGCATATGCTAAGTATGCTTCTGCTTGTTTTCCTCTGCAGAGCGTGCCTTTAATTACACAGATAAACCATAATTTCTTTTCCTTTTCATCTTCTAACCCACACCGGAATATGTCTTTAATAAGTTCTTTCATACTCTTTCCAGCTGGCCTGACTACTAAAAGCAATTGCCAATACATCTGTGCATTGTTAATAATAACAGTTATCTGATGAGTGCCAGCAGCGCAGTCAGAGCTGCAAATGGTCCGAACAAAGCTCCAAGGGCAAAGGGGGAACACAATCATCCATCATTCAGAAAACAAAATTCCACGATTAAAAAAATCTGAGGTTACAGATTGCTTTTAAAATTTAACAGATAAACTAAGCTTTATAATTTGCTCCCTCACTCTTCTGAATGATCTGGTTAATAAAAATAATTATGTTTCTATATGATCATCATTGCCCACATCTTCTTCTGCCAAGTGGGATTTTCACAATATCTTGTTATTAGCAAATTAACTAAATGAGTGTAGCAGTCTGGTCTAATCTAGTGTAAGCGGATAAAAACAAACCAGAAATGCCAACACTGAGTGGGAATGGTTTAAAAAAAAAAATGCATCAGATGCACAGGGTTGGGAGGAGCCAAGACTGCGTGGGGGCTGTGGCCAAGGCCCCACGAGTGGGGATGGGGCAGTGGCACCGCTGCACCCCATGGAGCCAGGGCTGCTTTGTGCAGCCTGAGGCCTGGGCTGGCATTTGAGAAACCTCCAGGGTGTCACCTACCCAGGGGACCCTATTTTGCACCTTCTCCACTCACTAAAATGACCAGTTGGCTAAAGGTGGTCAAATACGCGATGCGATGAAATTAAAGATGGCATTTTGAGTAAGTGGTTGTCTAATTTTCCAATTGCTTCAAAAAAAAAACCAAACAAACCAACCAAATCAGAAGCCCTTGTAAGTCTCACCCACTAGAGGTGCCTGGCACGCAAAGGATTTTTGCTCCCAAGCGAGGTAAGGTTGGACAGAACTGCACTGCTGGTAGGGTTCAGTGGCAGCAAAACATCTTCCTTCTCATTAAATGTTACTTTTAAAGAGATATTTAGAAAAAAAAATAAGCTTAAAAGCAAAGATGTAAGCCAATTCAAAGCCCCTAACTGCAATAACTCCCTGCACACTCTAACTCCTCTTTCATTTCTTTGATACTGCTCTCAAGAAGTCCGTCACACACATTTCCTTGGGATTTCAAGGGGATATTATTACCATTTTTTCCTTAAAAGCAACATTTGCAGTGTTTCATCTGGGCCTTGGGACACATTAAAGCGTCCTTTCATGATTAGAGCCTTACTGCAGATATAAATAGAGCGGGCCCAGCTTTGTCAACAACTCTGCGTCCCTCTGCAAGGCACAGTGTCCTGCACAGCCAGTCCCCATTTTTAACATCTCTTCGCCTTCCAGTTCTCCCCATTCACGCATGTGTTCAGCTCCAGCACCTCAATGAAAAGCCAAACTGGCCCAGACCACCAGCACGTGCAGGCAGCAGATCCACCTGCTCACTGCTTCCAGCCACCCAGCTCCACAGCACCGGACCAGGTGCCTTGGTTGCTCATTCCCACATTCAAACCGCCTAACACTGCAAAACCCAACACCTCTCAGATGGTTATTTGACATTGGTTAAATTTACCTCTAAAAAAAAAAATCTCTGTGACAGAAGCTTCTCCCATTGACCGCATCACCTTCCCCCCAGAGCAGACGCCTGTCTCACACTTCCACTAGAAGTGACGCTGTGTCAGCTCCTCCGCCACCGAGTGTCACAAAGCTGTTATGTTTGAAAGAAACACTGCTTTTCCTCTATAGCTAAAGTATGTTACGGGGATGATCTCTGCCCATTCCTGAAGGTTTTGCCCTCTCTGTCACCTCCTCTGCTACACGCAGATCTTTTTCAGAATGCTCACCCCCTGTGCCCCAGTGGAATATTTCATTAAAATGGCCAAGACGGGCCTCTGTTTCTTCTGACAGCACTGGGAAATTATTTCCCAGCAGCCAAGCTCAAAATTTTCTTACAAGAGATTGTTGGTGATAACAGTCATAAGCCAAATTCACCGACATCGATTTTACATTTAAAATTAATTGCATATTCTCATTTTTTTTGTCTGTATGTTTAATATTTTAGATTATACTGATGTTATACTTCTTCAAAACTAAGTGTCTTAAAAACTAAGAGATTAAGAAACCTAAAATCACGAGAGCTGTGCTATGAGGAGAAGTGGGAGAACACTGCATGACCAGCCACTGTTGTAACAAATGAGATGGGTGGATGGGAGAGAAAGAAGACCCAGAAGGATGCCAGTTACAGCTGCCTTTGGCTCAGGGCCATGCCCAGGCTATGCAGAGTTCATACTCCTTGGTGCAGCCCAGTATGCACTGGTATGCAGCAAATGCAATGTGAACGTGCAGCACCTGTGAGACAGGGCCCTGTCGCAGCACACGTTCCTCTACTTTGCCAGCTCTTTATAGCTCTTTAACAAGGCAAATTTATAGCCCTAAATCAGGCAGATGTTGCTGACACAAAACACAAAGGTCCACACTACAAACAGCACAGATCTTTAATCTGAATAATACACACTGCCTTTATATATATGCACACCTCACTGATAGGAGCCTAGGTAGTTAAGCATGAACCTTAGCTTCATTATCATCATTCATTGCTTTTCTTCCACGTGTGCAATTAGCTCTTTTACAGCAGCTAATGAATCCAGCAGCTCATGAACCATTAAGAAGCAAGTGACTCAGCAGGAGTGAAAGAGGACCAGCAGACTGCCCTGCTACCGCTCTGCTGCCTGCTTTGGGAGCACCGCGACATCCATCAGTTTGGGGCAGCTGCTCCTGGTGTGACAAACCACAACAGCACAGCTACCCCTGCCTTGGGCTTTAGGACAAGCGTAGATCAGTGCTTTCTGCTCCCCACAAACGTGGCACAGAGCAACCACAGCTGCCTGGGGAAGGAGCACAGGGCAGTTCTGGTGCCCTCAGCCAAAGGCCAGCTCTGGAGCACACGGAGGCCAGCCTAGTGCTGCCACGTCGGGAATATGAACATGATAAATATCATCACTAAGGTGCCTCTGCCTGAGATTTCCAAGCTCTTCACTAAGAAGGAAAAAATAGGTCTCAAAGAAGGCTGGAGGGCACATCAGTTCCCTTTCCAGCCGCATACAGGAAGGCAGGGATGTCACTTACTGAAGGTCATAGGGCACAGCCTCATAGATCAATGTCACAGCTTTTAGCCACGGATAACTTGTGATGCCAGCAATTTACTTACCTATATGGACAGAAAAATCAATCCCATCATTACATGAGCCTCTTGTTTTTATTACATTCTGGGCAGAAGAAAGTAGGTCAGATGCCATGAGCAAGCACAGGGCGCTTCACTTTCAGCAAGCCCAGTCCCTAAACTGCCAAACCCCATCCACGGAGTACAAACTTGTGGGGTGATGCCGATAAGCAAGGCTAAAGCCTGTCCAGATATTCACAGGAATTAGATGCAAATACGCATATAAGTATAAAGGAATGGGTGGATATTTCCTACTCAGTTTTGGGATGGGAGACATTGCCGTTTTGGTTTGCTACCAAAATTAATGAAGATATAACTTCTGCTTAGAAATGTAATTCTCCTTTCCCAACTGAGATTAGTGAAGCTCAGAGGGCTTCTAGGCCCTAGGTCCCCCGTTTCTTTCTAGGACCTGTTCACTATGGGAAGGTTCAGCCAGGCAGTGTCAGGTCCTGACAGGGTAGAGGGCCACAAGCTGCCAGCAGGCTCTTCCCCACACAGAGCTGGGGGAGCTGGCAGGGGTCCCCAGCTGTGGCAGCAAGCAGATACGTGCTGCAGCTGCTTCAGGTGAGCATCACCCAGCCATACAGATGAGCAAACTGCGGTTCTGGCTGTAATGAGGCTTCGCTGACATGTCAGTCTGGGGAGCAGAACATAAATCAAGATTTAAAAAGTCCCTTCCTGGCACAATATTGAGCCGCAGACAACGCCTAGATTCATCTCCTTACTTTACTGCTGCCATCCATTCCTCCATATTGCAATACTGATCAGAAAATTAAAATGAAAGTCTTCACCAGGAGACAAGCTGTCTTTGTAAATCCTGCTGTGATTCATGAGCAGAGCCATGCCCAGTGAGCAGGCGGAGAGCGAGGCTGGGCGGCACCAGCATGGCTGTCTGTCTGTCTGTCTGCCTGGGGAACAGGAGGCAGCGCATACGGAGGGCAGGATGACATCAGGCTGAGGAGCATCCTTCCAGCCACAGTGCATGGAGCAGACTCATCTTGTCTGGGCACCCGAGCAGCCCAGCCCTGGGTTCAGCCCTTAATAAATTAACAGCAGCATTTCCAGCACAGTATCTGAGCGCTGTCAGGCCTAATGAGTTTTTAGCTCCAGTCAGAACGGGCCAACATACAGGCAATGATGGAGAAACCCCAGCAGACTGCAAGAGGGGATGTTTCACATTCACATCATTAGAGTTTCTAAACCTCGACGTATTTTCTAATTATGCAAAAGTAACAGTGGCAGCACTGTGAGTAATTTATCAGCACCCATGTATTTAATATGTGCTTGTTGGGGATTCATTTAAATGTGACACAGCCACATTACATAAAGTAGGAGAGACTTGAAAATCCTGGGTTCTCAGTGTCTGGAGCAATGTCATTAGCATTACCATATAGCTGTTCTTCAAGAAGCAGAATGTTCAAACAGCAAGTGATTTTCCCCCAGGCACTCTCTGCTTGCTCCTCTGGTGCAGGCATGGCTGCAAGTTAACCCGCTGCTGGCTGCATGCTGAGCCTCACCAGGGCCCTGCTCCATGCCCACTGCCGTGCCCCAGGTCACAGCTCCTCTGTACTGTGCACTCAGCAGTCCTGGACTTAGAGAAACTGATTTTTGAGCAGTATAGAGATGCACATGAGCTGGAAAGACTCAACAACGAGCACAAGTAGACCTCGTAGTCAAATGCCATCTGTTACTGAAGATAAGGAGAGATTTATTCAAATATTTGTTATTGTTTGTTGAGAGCTTTACTGAATCCTGGCTTGTCTGCTGAAGTCAGTGAAATGGTTCAGGCACCTTAGCCCTACTTCCATACAAGCACTTCCTTGCCAAGGAGTAGGTGATGGATGAGCTGCTAATTTTACTTCCCATAAGGATACATTTTCCTTTTCCACCCATAGGCTTAAGGACATTAGATCACTTCATGGGAACCCATTTCTTGTGTAATTATGTCATATCTGATTTCCTGCCATCCTTAAAACTGCCTGTTAGCCACGTGGCAGAAGGGAGACCCAACAAATTAAGAGAAAAAACCTACAAGCAAACTGTGCAACACTGCACAATGGACAGCTGGTGATCCCTGCACACGTGCAGGCACCTCTCAGCATCTGAGCACACTCACCTACGTCAAATAGGGAAGAGAGACAGAATATATGGGTGAACAAGCTTTTCATACTTCTGTGCTGAGAAGCAGTTAAAACACAGTACTTTTTCTGATTAATTGCTGCCACGTTGCGTATCAAAGATCTACACAGCTCATATTTGAAGCTATCACTTTTCTGTGATGTTCTGTTCTTTAAAGTCCATAAACAAAGTGACACTTCAATATTTGTGTCAGGCATTTGTTATGATCAACGTGTTGTTTTGCTCGATGCCAAGAACACTGAAGGTTTGAAACTGCTAATCATAGTTTTAGCCGAAGGCGAAAGAAAAACATTTGTATGAATGCTGTGCTTGAAGCAAGTCCTTCATCTTCGCTAGAAAAATACAATTTTAAATTAAAAATCAAAGAGTTTTAACTACAGATGAAACCCTTTGCACTGCAGGTACAGAGTTCACAATGGTGGTTTTAACAGGCTCTAATGACGGTCTCAATATCATTTGATTGCAGAGAATGCATAAAAATCACACAGCAGCTATTGGTTTGTAATTCAAAGCTTCTCCTTAACTACACTGCTTGCTGATAGCATTTATTTCTCTTACTTCTTGTCTTCCCACAGCCTTATCAGGGGAAAGCAATGAGCTCTTTATCTTATAACTGGTGTGTAATATGCTAGTGCTTCAGAACATATAGGCGTCATTACTTCTCCAGGAAGTAACCAGGGAGAGAGAAAAAAAATGAGGACCATCATAGAGCACCCTCAATATGACATTCTGTGTCTTAAAAATGTGCAGTTTTATATCATCTTTTTATGTATGTATGAAGTCCAGAAAGGTCTGAGATCTGAGCCTGAACTGGAAAGAACCACTTTTAGAGAAAACTGCTTGAAATGAACTGCAAGTGCTGAGTGTTCCCGCAAAGAGTAAAAGAACAGTATCGCTTCCTAGCACAACATCAATTTAGAGGAAACTACTACTGAGGTGTCTGGTAGGCTATCCAAATGCAATGAGAAGTGAAGTGTTCCCACGGGAGGCACATGGAAAGCACATGCAGACTCTTTAGTGTCCTCAAGTCAACTATTGCTCCTGGATGTCCTGAGGTAATGGAGAGTTTAACTTCAGCTGTGGATTTCACACAATGTTGCAAAAAAAAACCCCTAAAAATAATATCCGAAGTATCCCAGCTGTGTTTGACAGCTGTCAGCCTCTTTGAATTCTCCAGGCACTGAGTCTGAAGCCTTGTCTTTATCGACAGCAGGAGCAGTGTCAGTGTCAGACTCTATCCCATGCTAATGACCATCAGTGCCAGGTAGGAGTAACCAGCTTAACAGCAGGAACCATCATATTCGAAGGATCTCTGGCCTTTCTGCTGGAACTCCTAACAGCCCTGATAATTGATGCCATTTCCAGGAGAAAAAATTAGGAACTGACTTGAGAGCAGCAAGTCATTTCAGCTGAGGCACTGGGGAGCTGTCGGGCAGCAGAGTTGTTTTGTCAGAGACAACCTTGAAACCATTGTTGAGGAAAATATGAAGCTCTAAAATAAAACAGGAATACTTTGAGGCCTCCTTTTTTCTCTAATTTTAGTTAAGAGTGATTAATGGTGTGATATGAGTTGCCTTCAATTTCCCACAAAAAGGAGAAAGACCTAATGCAGGCTCTTGCAGAATACTACCTATCTCAATATTTCATCCTCCAAAATTTTGTCACATAGACAAACCTCAAGGACACCTTCTGAAATTTCAGGTTTTCAGGAAAGTGTACCAGCTGGTCAGCTGTGTTTGTCAGTGATCAAGCACATGCTTTAGGATGCATCTTACAGAAGTCTTTCAAAAGCCTCTTAATACAGTTATCTGCTATCAATTAGAAGACAAGACAATAAACTGAAGACCAGTTTCTATTTCTAGATGTCTAGAAACATGTTCTCTCATTTCTTCAGTAGTTTAAATACAGCCAAGTTTACATAGGAGTTACTAATTGGTTGTAAAGGTCAGACCTTTTGAATGTACACATATAGGAGGACTGAAACCTATCAGGCTGTGGCATCAGACTTGGGCTGAGTGCTGAATTTGGATTAAATGATGTTATACCGATTTAATGAGCTACTCAGATATGCTGAAGCTTTAACATCTTCCAATACATTCAGCTAATTCTACTAGATATACCCTTAGAAGTTGCAACGACACTATCTGTTACTGCTTTCTAGTACTGTCCTTCTCTTCTGCAGAAAAGAGGAAGAGGCATTTTGGAGCCCTTAATCTGAGACTGAGTGAGAATAAATATTGAAGGAGAGGTTTTTCTCCTCTTCAGTATGGATGAGTGCCCTTTGAAAGCCAAAATGGAATTGATGTAATCTATTGATTGCCATTTAACTGCCTTTATAAACTAATCAGTGCAAAACAAAACGTTTCTGAGCAGAAACAAGAAATAACCATAAAAATATAGGAAGGCTCATTTGGTTCTTAGATCCACTGTGGGGACAAACACCCTGATACAGAGTCACCAATGACCGAGGAGAGTGAATAGTGACTGCTGTGAAAATGTTACCAAAAATATGCTTGATTGTTTTATCTGAGAGAGCAATGTCATGCCAACAGCATTCATCATGCATGCTTGAAACGGCAATGTCGTATCTGGCTGTAAGCCACAGATTTTCTCTTGCTGTGGTCAGTCTGGCACTTTTCACTGGCCAGCAGCGCCCATTAAGATCAATATGCGATCAGTACCTTTGAGAAACATCTTAGCTTTAGGCCTCTATGAAGAGAGAAAGCCAGCCATAGAAGCCTCTTCATGGGATCTTAAACTCACAGAATGGCTTAGGTTGGAAGGGACCTTAAAGATCATCCAACCCGTCATGTGCAGGGACACCTCAGAAGAGAATAAGCATTACACCAGACCCAGGAGAACCCACGGCTCTTCCGAGCTCAGACTACTGCTCCCATTGATGCTCCAGCAGTGGTGAAAGAAGAGCTCACCGGCAGAAGGGCAGCAGGTGCTCAGAAACCCACCATGCTCTAAGAGCTATTTCAAGTTTCAGCTATCACTACCACCTTATTCGGTAGCTGATGAAGACTGTACAGTGAAGTATTTATGTGAGCATACAGATGTAATACAAGGCACAGTTTTTGTCCTTCTCAAATCAACTGAAGACTCTAGCTACAACAGTTCTGTGGCTGCATGGCTCTACTCAAATTAAATACTCCACAAGAAATTAACACAGCTGAATGCGTGCCTTGCGAACGCCAAGAAGAGACAAGCACCGCTCAGGGCCCGTTCTGGCCCACCCGGAACCCAATGAGCGGCGTCACATCCCACTCCATCTGCACTGTGGAGTGTCTCAGTGCCTTCCCATCCCATTCCCCTATGCCTGATGGAGCCACTGACTCCTAACAGGTCATCCTCCTTCAGAGCCCTGCTTTCTGCAAGCACCAGGAGAGTCATGGCTCATCCTGAGGCTGTTAACAGCACAACAAAGCAGTCATACATTCACTAGACTTTGTAGACTTTCACAAGAAACACTCATTCCTTTGATCTCACAGTGAGAAGGGATTGCCGTGTTATGTCAAAATAATAACTAAATGAAGAAAGACCTCCATACAATAACTATTTCTGAATTAACAGTAATGAGATATTCAAAGGAAGTTCCTCTCCCTCCTCCCCCACACCAAGAACACTATGGTGGCTGTGAACATCACCAACACTTCCAGTCAAGTTGTGCCACCTTTTCTGACAGATTCACTCAATTCATTTTTGCCATACAGATAGTAGTGCCTCAGACTGATAATTAAACCGAGTACAAAGTTTCACACACTGATACCACCTTTAGGAAGATCAGTGTTTATCTTGTAGGATGTTAATACAAAGAGAAGCTGTTGTAATACATCCCTCACCATGGCTACATAAGAACTAACAAGTACTCATCTTATATAAAGACAACTTTATATTCACTGCTAGCCTTTTACATCAGATTTATACACACATTGTAACGACAGAAAGATTGGCAGGATGAGAAGATGTTACAAAAGCGTAATGGCAAAAGGACCAGCACCACAGAAAGGCATTATAAGGGAAGAGAAGAAGATTGCTCACCCACTGCCAAGAATCAAGGTTCACAGGGGAAATTCCACAGAAAAAGAGCCCTCTACAGTGAGAGTCAGCCCTTAAATGAGGTCTAAGAGGAGCCTGGCTTGACCTTTCCTGTCACACAGTGAATTGCTTTCACCTGTGCTCCCAAGGCTGACTGAGTCTTTTCCCCAGGTGCTCAATCAGTGGTTCAGGGAACTCAACAGTTCCCATACACACATGCATGTGTGTGTGTGCAGTCTTTTGTCCATGATAGAGCTATTCATCTTACAACATCTCAGCTTTTCCAGTCTTTACTTGCTATTTTCTTTTTAGCATGAAGCCTAAACATTAAAAATCTTATGTAAATTCAAGGGGCCATCAGTATTTAACCAGTCTACAGCAGCAAGGTTTTTATTTCTCCCTTTTCCCTCACACTTGCACCTGACCAGTACGAATGATAGGCAGTAATTAATCCTGCAGCACTGACCACTTCTCTATACAAAGAAATGTTGCCTTGAATGGCGTTTGATTGGCACTGCTGAGAGAGAGCCAGGAGCTTCCTGCAAGGGCTCAGTGTTTCATTCACCCTTGAAAGGCCAGAAATAGCGAGCTTTTCAGGTTGTAACATTTTCTGATATTAAAAAAAAAAAAAAAAAAAAGCAGTCTGAGGTCATAAAAGAAAGGACGATTTTAAATATATGTACATCCTTCCCTGCTCTCTCCCCAACCCAAATACTGCAAATGCAGCATTTCTGTGAACCAGGTGAACACATTATTGTGTGCTGGGGTACAAAGGTTTCCCTCCCTCCTGGCTGATGCAGCCCCAGACACATACGTGAGCGATGAAGAGGCACATCAGTGCATGCAGAAATGGCAAGGCAGGCTTCCACCCCCTGCTCATTCTGGCAAGTAAACACCACTGCTGGATGCCATTAATGGCTGCCAGCTGGGCAAACAGAACAAGTAGGTCAAGACAGTCACTTCTCCAAGTTTTCTTTGCTAAATATTGTACGCAACTGCATTACTGCTCATCACACCAAGGCTCAAAAACTGGTGTTAAAATCTGGTTTCCTGCAATAGCAGAGCTCGGGTTTTCCATCTTGAGATGTTTCAGGTTGAGCAAAACAACCAGTTTTTGATAAAATGACTTTTGATATTGCACTCAGGCTTACCCTGATGGCACAAAGCAGCTTTCATCAGAACAGCTATTACAGATAGGGAGAAACAAATGACTGAGGCCTTGTGTATCAGGCATGTACAGCTTAGAAAATCTCTAATGGAGATATAAGAGAACTGCTTTAAAGCATGCAACTTACTCTAAAGAATTCTTTGGTTGAGCCTGAATCCAAAGTGCCATAGGCTATCTCGGTTTGTTTAGCCAGATCCTCTGCGCTCTCTATGGGAGACACCATCCTTTCCACCGTAAGGAAGGCAGCAAGATTAGCAGTGTAGGAAGAGATTATGATGAGAGTGAAGAACCACCAGACTCCTCCAACAATTCGCCCTGAGAGAGATCTACGGAAAAACACAGATCATCAAACTTCTTCAAAGACATTCCTTGATTTATTTATTTATGGTGTACAACAGAAATTCACATGCACAATCCCGTTGTCCTGATCCTCCAGGCATCTGTGAAGAGACGTGCTGAGAGCTAGCTCCTGAAGCCTTCCTTGGGAGGACAAATGGGCATGTACCTGCTCTTACCTAGTTACACGCTCCTCAGCCTTTCAGTGAAAACAAGGACAAAGAAACAGTGGTTCCTCTGAGCCCACTCCATCTGGAGCACTGGGAAGGAAGAAACTCTCCTGAATTCCTCAGAGCCTTTGCTAGAAAAGTCTTTTGCAAGAAGACTTTGCAAGAAGGGCATGGCCAGCCTTTCCCTCTGGCTGGATCCACCTCCTGTGATATACCAGCATCACTGGCTCTTTGGAGACCGACCAGCTTTGAGGAGGAAAATACCTTTTACTATATTGACTCTTAAAATGTAAGATTGGGTGAACTGCAAGAAGGCATGAGTAAGCATCCAAATGAATAAAATACAAGTGATCCAGTATCATTTTCTCATCATGACCTAGCAGGAATTAAAGACTGAATCTAAATATTTAAATGAGGAGAGAAGCTGATTTTTTTAATGTTAATTAAAATTTGCATGCCTAAAGTCCACTGTTTCAAGTCAAGCATATTCCAGCTTTATAACTACCAGGGCAATGTAGGAAGTAGAAAAATAAGGATACTGCTCTTTCTTTTTCCTTTTTTTCAAATAAAAATAACATAAAGACTTAAAAACCCTACATGTATTAAAATACAATTACAAAATGCTTACTGGTCAGGAGATCCAGATTGTGTAAAGCAATTGAACATCAAGGCCAAAAAATCTGTGTGGGGCTGAAGGACACCAGCACCGCTCTGCTCAGCTGGGTGGGGAATTCACTGCTGTGTACAGTGTATATTCTTTGAAGACAACATATTGACCAGGAAATGTTTCAGGAGCTGATAAAGCTATTTCTTATGTTTCCCCTTAATTCTTTACTGATATCAAAGGCGGAACATTCAATCCCAAATATATTAAATCCACGGAAGCTGGGTGTTGAGCTTCTCAATTTGTGCGAAGGGAAGAAATAGAAAACAAGAAAACTCTTACCTGCTTGTTTGTTTCCTTCCAGCCCCTCAGTGCCACCCCCAGACAGTGGGTACAAGTTGTCCTACCAACAGATGGAGACAGGAAAAAAGAAAAAGTCTGGCGCCGGGCCCCCACCCTGCCCACTCCAGGGAGGTGAGCTGGTAAACTGCCTAGTCTTGGCCAGAGCCTGACATCGCCTGAACCATGAAAAAATCCCATTAAATTAATAAGGAAAAAAAAAAGAAAGAAAGAAAAAAAATCCATCCAACATTAAAAGACCACACCAAAGAAAAATATTACCAACACAATAAAAACAGAGAGCGCAGTCTGGAATAGATCAGAGGAATGTGGAGAAACAAACTAAGAGGCGAAAGAAAATGGTTCTCCACTCCCTTCTTCCCAGGAACTGAACAGCACTTCCCACTGGAAGGGCAGGTTTGGGCTGGACCTGCGGGTTGCGGCCTGCTCTGCCTGCCCGCTGCAGGTCCACACCAACGTGCAAGGTTCACGTGGTCACAAGGAAGTCTAAGGAGCGAAGCATCACCTCTTTGTCCATCTGGAAGCAACGACTTCTGAGGTGAGAACTCTGAGAGAAACAGCCACTGCTCTGGTGTGTGAGCATTTCCTCAGGGCAGGACCATGTCTGACGGATCACCGCCAAGCTCCCAGGAGGATGACAGGCTTTCAGGTTCCAAGCTGGGGCCGTGCTGCAGCAATGCTAACTAACACAAGGCTACTGAGTGATTGCAACAGTAAATTCCAGAAATACAAATCCAGAATAATGCAGTAAGATAAGGAATCTCTCTGCCTTGCTCTGCATTCATGGTACATATCAAGAGAGCATCTTCTGGGGTTTTAGAGATGGTAAAGGCCCTATCTGGACAGCCCCCCTGCCAGCTAGGGTCTTGCTTTGGCTGTTTCATAAATCTAGATACCCTGCACAATGAACAAAACTCTCACAAAAGCTAAAACTTAATTTTAGCCATCCAGAAAGCAGTGCCTCATTGAGTAAGGCCTCCTTTGGAACCAACGCAGAGACAGAGAGGAGACAGACACCCTCGGAATGAGATTTATCTCACTTGCTATAGTGTGGGACAGATCTGAAGGTGCCCATCTGTCTCCCATGAGCATGGAGGGAACTGAGATGCCTAACTAGAACACAGTATATTGCTTTCACATGGCTCTACCAGGTGAAATTCATCCCTCTTTTGCTCATTCTTTCACTACATAATTTCCATATTCAAGATGAAAAAGACTTGAATTCCTCCTCCTTGCAGCAAGGTTGACATTTTCAGAGCCAGACTAAGGAGATGAAGCATCCGCTTGCACACAGCAAGACCAGGTCCATCTGGCACCTCCAGGTTCCTGTGGCCCTCTTGCTTTACAGTAGGTCTTGAAAGAGGAAGATGAAGAAAAGACTTGACACGGCGTTTAGATAAATTCAGTGGAACTATCAGTTAAAAAAAAGGTGCGTATGCATCCTCCCTGTGGTTTCCCTTAGGAAATGTCACACTTGCATCAGGAGCTGCCCCTTCTGCTTGAAGCACAGATGCATTGCTGGGATGAAGATGTGCAGGAAGGGAAGCATTTTCCAAAACACTGAACCCACAGTCCCATGCTGCTGTAACAACAAAACGTCTGTGTAGAGCTGCATGTTCATACAGTGCATTGAAACACAGATGAAGGTAAAAATATCTTGCCTCCAAGATGTCGCAACCTGCATAAAGCAAGCAAGACGGATACAGGACAAAAAGACAGAGAACAACTGAGAGGCAGGGCAGGAGGGCATGGCTGGGTACCTTGAAGAAGACACCTCCCCAAGGTCCTACATGCAAGAGAGCGGTCTTGCTAGGTGAGGACCAGAGCAGTTCTTGGAAGAGTTGAGGTCACTTGAAAGAAAACATCTGGATGTCACTGCAGAACTCTTTCTCCCACACACTTCCAATGAGCATGCAAAGGAAGATGGAACAGCTGCTGCTACGAAGCGCCCTGGGTGACCACTGCTGTAACTGGTGTCAAGCAAGGGATGCAGCAAAAGAAAAACAAAACAAACTGCAAAGCTGACACTGAAGGAAAGACAGACAAAGACTCAAAGAACAAGAGCATAGTTGAGCATGGCCTGGCAGCCTCCTTTACCAAAAGCACCCCAGTTCCCCCCAGTCCATCTGCTGATATGAAGACTCCTTATACCCACTGCAGGGGCTGGTGTGGAGGGATAAGGGAGAAAAAGCGTTAGTACATAACCACCAGGCTGGCAATAAGAGAATACTTGTTTGTTTTGTACTGCGAACCATAGAAATGTTTCTCCATTACTCAGATAACAATTACAGAAAAATCAATCACAGCTTTTAATACCAGTACCACTTTTTCTGATGAAGACGTACCGGTCCAAGTGTTCAGTGTTGTAATTTAAAAACAAGCAACCAATGTTTTATCCCAATGTGCCATTTTCCAAATTACTTCAATAAATCAATACATTGCACAACATCATTTTAAAGTGAATTAGACTGTTAACAAATGAGAGGAGTAACAAAGCCCTGATACAACAGAATTATGACACAATTACCAAAACAAGGTCAGACGGAAGTAAACAGGAAGAGTGCATACCTTGAGAGGAAATTTAAAAGGAAGCATGGAGTCAAATGAGAGCAAATTAGTAACAAGAAAAAAAGAAAATAAATATTCAAATTCACATTCAGTTTCCAAGAGAAAAATACATTCAAACAGAATCTCATTTATTTATCAAAATAGCTTGAATTCTGTTTCTGCTCATGGCCAGAAAACATTCTTGATTTCCTACAACAAACAGAAAAAAGCTTTTCACACTACTTAATTTTTAATTGGGCTCTTATGATCGATACAAGATGGGTGTTATATTGACAAAAAGCCCTGAACAAGCTCGGTGCAAAATCTACTGGCCCAGACCCCCTTTTCATTGGGAGCACACACCCTCTGGTGCCCTGTGTGCTAGGAGCTCAGTGCTTTGCTCACCAGCCCAGCAAGCACTCTGCCTGCCCTGCCGGCCCCACTTGCCCGGGGGGCACCCGCCTCGGCTGCTGAGAGAGAACACAGTAAATACCAGCATCTAAAGCTCTGCTTTGAGATGCTCTGTTTTCTCATCATAGGAACTGGCAGGGGGAGTTTCAGAAGCACCTAGTTACCCAGCGCTCCTTGTTGTTCCAGAACTCCCACTAAGTCATTCCCATGGTCTTTAATAGGAGTCTCTTGAGCCTTCTGCTACAAAAAGAGGGATCTAGAAATACACCCTCTTACATGACCAACCTCTTGCGATAATTTTTAATGAAACCCCCTGTCTTTTCCTATCAGCAATTAATTAATCTAGCCTCTTTGTTCTGCGTGAATAAAGAGCAAAATGAACATATATGGTCTCATACAGATTTCAAAGATACTTTTGCTCTGAACAGTGTTACAAATTCAACTGTTTTCTCTAGATTCCATTTGCTGTACACATCTCACATTAAAGCAAATTTAATAATTCGCTTTTGAGGCATCAAAAGTGAATTTTCAATACTTTAGCTCACTAAGCAGGAAACATAGCAGCCTTTGATAGCAGAACAAAACCACTGGAACAAACGCTGGTTCCATCACGGGATGAGCTAACCACCATCCTCTGGCTGCCTTCTGACTCAGCTGAGATGACTCCTATTAAATACAGAGAGGAGAGTACAGGGATATATCCTCTGGAATATCCACACAGCATACTCACCGAGGACAGATCTAACTAGTCATTAGATGTCACAGCTGTTCCACACAAAGGCAGCTGAAAGAGCCTTTATCAGCAAGTACAAAAGTGATCTCTCCAGACTGCTTGTCGGCATCTCTCTACAAGTGCTGTATGCTCTCGAATAAGAAACGTATTCAGACAAAACTCACAATGGAAGAATGAAGCCCCTTTTAATGGCAATAAAATAGTATGAAACATTCATATAGTCAGTGTACTGTGAATGGCGTAACCTTACAAAGATCCGGATTCAGAATGGAATACTTGGGAATAGTTCCTTAGACGGAGAAGAAATTTGACATTAAATAAACCTAAATCAACGTATCAGTCAAAGGAATGCTGTTTCTGGAATTTAAACCGAGGTATTCAATTTCTCTCTCTCTCTTTTTTTTTTTTTTCAGTAGCAGTGCACATAATTGCCTGGAATCTGTTATCATGAAAGATAACAAAATAGCCAGACAATGTCTTCTAACGAGGACTGTGTACTGGTACTGACTTAAGAGCTTCTGATGGACAGATAAAACAAATAGGTTTACTGCTAGCTCTTTTTCTGGTAGGTATTTCCAAGGCACTTATCATGTTAGTATTGAAAAAAAATAGAGTATGTTCCACTTGTTATATAAAGTAAATGGCTGAAGAGTCACATGAGAGCTTAACAAAAATCCTATGGACTTCTATTTGCTGTCAATAAACAGACCTAGCGGAAACAGTGCAATGCCTGCAGCTTTCCATGTGATGTCCCAGTGCTTATTTCCCGGTCTTTTAAATTGGGCACACACATGGTCAACAGCAATTTAAATGTTAGCACTTTTAACTGCAGAAAGAAAGGCAAAGTTTCATTACAGAATTTGGGAATAAAGCAGAAACACAGTGTATAAACATGAGGAGAAGGCTGACAGCTACAGCAAGGCAGCACTCTGGAACACTGGGAACTGGGAACACTAATGCAGGGTCCTGTCCAGGCAAAAATGCCACGTGCGTGCTTTACGTAGAATATATACGCATCTGTCAACTACATACTAATTAACTGCTGCTATCAAGGCTTTTAGAACACATGAATGACTTGCACCAAGTACTGACAGGCATATGCCAGTATCTCTGAAAATCCTGAATTTTGCTGCAATTAGGAGATCTGAATGTGCAATAACTGTGACCTTAAAGAATCATTATCACATTCTAACAGCAAAATCTCGGTACTTTCCACGAAACTTCCTTCCACGAGATTTTGTCACTTGCTGCAGTGAGACCATTCAAGAGCTCTTCCACTATTTAGAGCAGGAAAGCCTGGTAACTTCTGAGCACAAATATAGAAATTACCAACGTGCATTCTGAAGACAAGTATTCAGTCAAAATACCCGTCTCCCTTGATCGGACTAGCAACTTTGTTATCCTGTTTATCCTGTTATCCTGCATGCTGTTTGTACTGCACAAGCATTTTAATAATTAAAATAGCTGCAAACTGGATTTAAAATTATTTTCATACAAAACAGAATTAATGTTCCATCACTAAGAAACTATGCGTAGATAATCTGACTGCTTATCAAAGGCATGTCACCGAAGTATTTTAGCAGTGTATATGTAGAAACGTAACATATACACTATTCAAAAGACACCTGAGGTTTGCACTGTTCTATTAGAGAGAACTTCACTATTCTCTGGTGGTTTTCAAAGTGCTTTTTTGAAAAAGAAATACAATTCCACAATAGGTAATAGCAGTACTCTGTCAAACTGTAACTAATATCAAACATACTGTACCAAAGCCTTATTCAGAAAGACTGTCTTCATGAATAAAAAAAAAATATGGAAACTGGCAATGCTTATTAGACCTTATTGACTATGAGCACAGGGACGATGGATTAGAACAGATTAAAATGACGATACATACGGCACAGTATGCAATAGCTGACAGACAGGCGCACATGCAGATCTGAACATATGAAACACGGTTGTAAGCCAGTCAGTAACAAATGAAAGGATGGGTCAAAGAAGAACAAAAGTAGAGAAATTAGGCACAAAAGAAAGCAAAAAAAAAAAAAAAAATCTAGCAGAAGCCATGACAGCGGAGGTGTTTTAAAGTGCTGTTGCATGTGACTTATTAAAAAATAAGTAATTCTTATTTTGCAAAGCATAATATGTTATATGCATCAAGGAGATGACCGTAAAATGAGATATGCAGCAAAAACACGGTAGCCCTCCAAGCATTGCTGAAAACAGAAAACCCTATGCATTTTACAGCCTTAACATGGTGTATATAAGTTTGGCAGAAATGCATAAACAGCGTTAGAAGGCAATGCCACTCACTCTGGAGGTGACTGTTAGCAAACATAGCGGCTTGATGATGATGCTTAGCATTGAATGAAATGTCAAAACAAAAATTTAGAATTAAAAAGAAATTTGAAAATGGAACATATATGCACCATGGCATCAGAAAATGACCATAAAATGCAAAAAGGTGATGGAGTGATATGAAACAAACCTTGGAGAAATATCGCATCCTTGCTGCATAAAGGCACCCAGGGAAAACCAAAGGCTGTTAAATATTCCAAACTCATTGGGAGGATCAGGAGGATTCTGAGGGTCACGCGGTTCTTCACTGCCGTCTTCCAAGTGCCATTCATAAGGGCTGAATCTGCTGACTAGGAAAAGAACTACGCTGACGCCAATGTAAGCAAAGACTATACACATCCAAATTTCATAAGCCAAAGGATCCAGGAAAGAGAATACGCCCGGTTTAGATTTCTGAGGCTTCTTGATCATGATGGAGATTCCCAGGCTCATAAAGGGTTTGGAAAAGTCTATGACTTCTTCTCGCACCAATGTTATGGTGAGGGGGGCAACAGCTATATCTGCTCTCTGAAAAGGGAAAACAAGGCCAAGTTAGCTACAGAACAGTTGCAACGTAATCACAATCTAGAATCTCAGATTAATGAATCAGATGATGAATTACAAGAGTGAGTAGGAAGCATTTTCTTTTCAACCTATTTGGCAAACCCTGAATTTGATTAAGGAATACATGATATTGATAGAAAATTATTAACAAAAAAAATTACAACCAAATCTGTGCAAGGGCCTCAAGACATAGGGAGATAGGTGCCAACATGTTTTTATGTTTCTTTTCATTTAAAATGGATGAATAAACTCTATTTCAACTGGACAATGAAACTGCAATTGAAATTGTACTTCCCAGGATAACGTATAGGGTCTATATTCTGCATATCAAATGTAATTTTTAGTCCAGTTCAGTCATGAACAGTGTTTAACACATAGAAACATTAAATCACTGGAAAAAAAAAAACAACAACAAAACAAACCCTACTGCATTAGGGATTTCAAATTTATGCGGATTGTTTGATGGCTTTTTAATCTTTTTATTTATGAAAAAGTTGTTTGGCATTAATAATTTTTTAATTCCAGGAAGAGGAGTTAAAAACAGTTCTTGGGCCAGTTTGAGAGCATGTCCTTTTCCCTCTAGCGCAAGTGCGTCCTTGTATAGCTGGCAGACATGGTAACATGGCAAGCACTTGCCTTTTGACTCCTATGTCATTTTCTAGTAACAGCCTGTATCTGTCCGTCTGTCTTGAGGACTCTGGACAAATTATCTGTTTATTATATTTGGATGTTTTCTTTTTCATTCTACCAGCAAGTTCTGTTGCCTTACTGATCCGTCCAGATAAACCTAAGATAAGTAATTAGTCACAGAATTTCAGCTGGATTTTGGCACTACAATTTATATATTCCTCTGAAACCCCACTACAATAAAGGAAAGATGATGAAAGAATAGCGGGGTGATAGGAACCAAGCAGTCCATCCCTTCTGTGGTCACTAAGAGCAGTAATACAGATCTGTGAATCCCTGAGAAGTAAATAGCCTAGATTATCTGGGAAAAAAGCAAAGTGGTATTTTTCTGTATTATCTATGTCATTGTGTTACACAGAATCTCAACTCTACGGATCTGCAATACAGACTTTGTTCTGAGGATGGATCATACGGAAGCACAACCTTGTCTCATTGCATTGTCATTCACCAGGGCGATTTGCAATGAGATAATGTCTGGAACCAACACCCTTTCGTTTCAATCCTTATGTCTTTGCTGGATTCCAAGGCAGGGTAAGAATGTGAAGTGAAAATAAATAAATAAATAAAAATTACTTAGTTACTTGATTAAAAATAGTATTCCATAATGGAACTTCAATATATATATAATTGTGCCTGTATTTCTATACCAGATTCAAGTCATGCTGTTTAGACAACCTAGCCTTGATTTGGCAAAGTACTGAAGCAGGTGTCAGAAACTGCAGTGGAGGAGACTGGAATGTTAAAAAAAAAAAAAAAAAAAAAAAGTTCCTTTGCATTTTAAGAAAAAGCTTTACTGGAAGAGTCCACACACCTACACACATTATTTGTAATCTTCTGCCTACTTTTTAACAGTCTGTAAGTATTCATGATGTTGATTCTCTTAAAGATGGCCTTTCACTGATAATTAGGAATTTCAGAAGGAAAAAGTGATTCTTGGGAAAGCTTAACTTACCAGTAACTAAATCACTGTGCACCTTTTTAAATCAGATTTTTGTTTCCAGCTACTGAGTGTGTACGTCTTTCTGACAGAATAATAAAACCTAATTAAGTAGAAGTTTGAATAAAAGTTAATAGTAGATGTTAATAAGAAGTGATTAAAATCTGTGCCATAAAACAATTTAATATAGCATTATGTAAATCTGATGTCGATATACTCGACTTTCAGTAATATCTGATTTCCTGATCTACTCAGTTGTTAAGTTCGATTGTTTTGTTTAGTTTTCTTTGTGGTGGCGGGTTTTAGTTTAATTTCAATTCATTTGAAGTTCAATAAGCAGAAATGGCAAAGCCTTCTGTAAAAGCAGTATCTGCCTCGCCGCCCCATACCAGGGGGTGCCTCAGCCCCAATTCCAAGGCTCCCCTGGGTGCTGCGTGGCTGAGGCCAATGGCAGCCCTGCTGGGCCTGCCTGCATTCCCCATGAGCACACACACAACCTCCAGGCTTCCTCCAGTCCCTCAGGAAGGCCTCCTAACCATCTGCACCTGCATGTGCAGCTATGAGGGATGTGTACAAACTCATGGCTTGGAATAATCAAATAAGCCACGTCCACACACATAAGGAAGCCATTTGGAAACCATGGCCCATGGTGTGCGTTGCTATAGCCCTCCTCAGCTCCTTTAGACACTCATGCGTACCAGGACATTGCCCTTCCCCTTGAGTGACTGCTTTCCTTGAGGAGAAAACCCTCACCCAATCTGTGGTCTTCGCTGCAAAAATCTAGTTAATCATGGCATGCATCTAGAAACTGGAAGTGCCAGCTGCTTTTGGATGCTGGGTGTTTACTGGCTTTGCAGATGAACGAGTTAATAACTGAAGTAATAGGGAGACCTGGGGGAACATGGGTAGAGTGTAGGGAAGGGACTGGATGATCCTGCAGCTTGCTTGCTGATGAATTCTCCCCAAACACATATTTGTCTTTTAGCTACTGCTTACTGAACTGCTCTTAAACATTAAATGTCTGCGGTCAGTACAAGATGCACACAGAACATCAGTTTTAATGCAGTCAGTGTCCACTGCTGGCTGGAAGACTAAGCACTTTGACCATGGCTACTGTATTTCAAGTCGAACTAATGAGGTAATTACAAATTAATCCTTATTAGAGTGAGCTGAGCGGATGAGGATCTCTGCAGAACTCTTAGCATGACTGCTCGAGAAGTGGAGCTGGGGTGGGAGGCAGCAGCCCCACTGCCTGCACAGGGCCATCAGCCATGGGGCAGCTCGTCAGGCAGGAGGGGCTGGATCAGCCATAGGTGCTGTTATTTGCTGTAGCATTTTCCTGGACTCAGAGAAATTTAATTCTCCCAAAGTAATATTTTAATTGCCAAAGGAGACATCGTGGAGTTCTTCCTAAGTGCTGATGCAGTGTGCAATAAAGTCTGCACCTCCTTCATGAACAGCTGGGTTCATGCAGGATGCTCCTGTGGGGTCTTTAGGAGCTGATGCTCTGTTTAGCACTGACAAATCAGTTTTTAAATGCCTGATTGTTACCAAGTCCTCATTCACATCACAAAGCATGAATTTCTTTGTAAATGATTTTAAATTACCTTTATACTAGTAGAGAGAGAAATACTTATTTTTCTAATACGCTACAGTCTTCCTGCTTTCCCACCATTTTTGGTAGGCCTTCAACATATTGTTGGGAACACCAACAAATAAACATCTTCAGGTCTCCAATGAATACAGAAGCAATTGTTTTTAGCAAAGGGAGCCAGCATGGATTCAAACATAGGGTCTCAGGAAATCATCCACAACTTGGGCACTGAAAGCAGCCCAGCAACAGTGCAGCACCTGAACCTGGTTCCCAACTATTAGTTACACCAGAGAAGTTAAAATAAGAGCACTCTTTGCCTATTTATCTAGATATATAATATTTGAAACGGAAAGCTTATGGAGAGCTCTAAGCACCCCTACAGATCATTAATAACTGCAGCATGGTTGTGAATCTCTCCTCTTGTTATGGCTGCAGATAAGCAGAACCCATAAAAATTGAACTGGATTAAAAATAACACAACAGAACCGCAAACATGCCCTTCCCTGCGCAGAGTTGGAGGGGGGGCAGTTAAGAACCTCAACAACTGAGCTTTGCTAATCACTCATGACTAATGGCGTTTCAAACATCATCCTCACTGCATTTAAGCTGGGAGAGAAATGTCATGGATTCCTCTGAGGCTTGTTCTGTCTCTGCCTACCAGTGTGGGAGGACGGATTTAGGGAGGACGTGCAGCACAAAGCGCTGCCCACTCTGCTCAAAGCCGACCCCAGGGGGCTGCAAATCTCAAGGCTCTTAAGGGGAGAGAGAAAAATACTAAATGGAAATAACCCTCCGTGTAGAGAAAGAGAAGTGATAAGATGTTCCACCTCTGTAATCCAAAAGATGGGGTGGAAATCTTCTGCTTACAGCCCTGAAGATTCACTATCTTCAAAGACATGCACTAGAGGCAGCAAGAGATACTAGGCAGGTTCCCGCTGGTACATGTTTCTGGTTGCTCACACTTGCAGAACTGAAGAATTCCTTCACTACTGTGTTGCTTTCCAAGAAACTTGGGGCTGGCTGCACTCACTGTGCTAGACCCCGGTGATGGGATGCCCACCAGCACACAGCCAGTGCTCACACCAAAACAGAGGAACACTGTGTCTCGTGCTCAGCTTCCACTGGGAACCAAGCCCCCAGGCACCCCAGAGGTGCTGAATGCTTCTGAGATGAGACTGTGCTGGGAAGATGGCTGACTGCGCAGCGCAGGACTGTCGGTGCAGGATGTTAGACAGAGCAACACCTCACCTGCGGTGTCTGATAGCAACAGTTACCTTGTCAGTGGAGCACACTATCCCCCAGGATATCAGGGTGTGCTGTGAGGCCAGGCCAGGAGGGCACTGTGTTTCTAACACATTTGCTCACACTTATTTAGAAACAACAGCTGAGGTCAGTGCAGCAACACTCTGCACTGAAGTCATATTGTGCATTAGCCGAGCAACAAAAACACTCATTCCGGTGTTAAAACTGCAGTTGGCCTTGTCTGCTGTTGTTTGTCGTTGTTAAGTGCATTCCTTGTCCAAAACAGGCCTTATTTGGATGCACACAGCTCCTCCTGAGGTACTACTGTTGTCTTCTGCAAACAGAGAAGTGGAGCCAGGTCTGCTTTCAGCCTGTGCCTCCTGCCTGGCGTGGTGCAGCTGGAGCTGGGAGCCATGCTGCGTGGGCCTCGCCCTGGTGAAACCAGGGGGGATACTCTGAGGAGTGGGATCAGCCGTCCCCCAGCTGCTACCCCACGGCTTTCCATGGCAGTCACGGTCCTGCTGCTGCTGCAAGAGGCAGAGCCCTCCTGCTGTGGGCCCAGCTGGGCAGGGACAGGAGCGGGCAGCCTCGTTCCAACAGCTGTGGAGGCCATGCGGCTGGGGACCGCCTCAGCTTTACATCCCAGCTTCATTCCCTGGCGCTGTTTTACATATCGAAAGGTTTTTACAAAGACTTTCTGTCACCTGAGGGGAGTTTTAAGGGCTGTAAGGTCTGTCTGCTCTTTCCACTCCCTGAGCATTTGTAGCTACAATTAAGAGACGTGTTCAGCCTACTCTCAATTAGCCTCAGTGACGTGAAAGCTTCAGGCCCGGGGAGGGAGCTTTCCCTGGTGGCATAGGGAGAGCAGAACAGCGGCGTTCTTTGAGAGGGGCAGGAATCAAAGCCTGCAGAGGAGAGGAGAGCAGTGCCAGGGGCCGGCGGCGGGCGGGCATAGAGCCCTGCACACAAAGCCCTGCTGGCAGAGGGCAGCTCGTTAGTGTGGATTGGGGAGGGCAGCGCCTGTCTTGCTGGTTGGATTCAAACAGCGGCTCACTCACAAAACGAGAAGGATTTAGCTGCTTTAACTATGCAGAAGGCGGGTGTCTGTCTGATCAGGCCCTCGTCCTGGGGTGAGCTGCACTGGGATGTTTTAGGATGGGGTGGTAGCTTGTCTAAGGATATGAGAATAATTCATGTCTTAAGAACATGTCTATTTAGCTTCCTTAATAAGCGTGTACCACAGATCTTAACGGGGAGTAAAGCTCATTTGTATGGCAAGCTTTAGGCTTGCATGGGAGTGGGATAAAGTGGTCCTGATGCTCCCTGGTGTCCAGAACCTAGAGCTCACTGGTGGCTGAACTAGACACCATTCTCCACCAGGAATGTCTAAAACGAAAAAAAATCACAGATCTGGAAACACTCCAGTGTTAGTTAAACTTAACTTGATCTATTTCAAGTCTCAGTTGAGAATTAAAAGCACTTTTCTAAAATTTTTCAAGTTCTGCTTAAGAATACAAAATGCTCGTCTAATATGTCCAGGAAAACAGCTCTCACTACTCACTTTGCTATTGTCAAATATTTCCATAATGTTTTAGAAGCGTCTCTTAATTAAAAAACCAATAGTGCTTCTCTTAGCATTTTTATGACAGAAGGAAAAGTCTTATTTTGACACCATGAGAGTGAAAGATCAAAATTAAGGTTTTGTTCAACCTAAAATGACATTTTTGGATTTATCAAAAATTGAAGAATTGTCATTCCTGATGTCAAATCTTTATGCCATTATTATTATCAATTTTTAAAAATTGCTAAGAAATCAAAAGCCCCACTGCTAGCTCATCTCTGTCAGGACTTCTGGGTTCCGGGTATGAAGCAAAGCTGTTTGGGGACACCTGCTTGGCCAGCATTCCCTGCATCTGGGGCTGCCACCTCAACGCTGCCAAGAGCAAGCCCTGCACTGCAGCCAGATTTTCTCACAGCCTGGTGCAAAGCAACACCAAAAGGTCCAAGCAGGGCCAGCTGAGGTCAGCCTGGCTGACAGCACAGGAGGCCTTTGTGCCCTCCAGCCAGCCCTGATGTGCTATGGGACAGGGGAGAGAGAATTTCTCCAGTGGGAAGTGTTTTACTGTGCTTGTCCCAGGTGACGTGTGGCTCCTGGGACTGCCCTAGTTAGCCCCATCGGTGCTGAGCTCCGGCTGGCCCAGCACTCTGGTCAGGGCTGTGCTGGTCACCTGGACCCGCAGTGCTGGACCACCCCATTCCTCCTCTCCTTCCCCACATCCTCCCTGCTCAGATCCCTCCTGAACAGGCTCCAGAGGCTACGAGGACCTGGCTGCACCTTCCCAACTGCATGCTGCATCCCACAGGAAGCAGGAGTAATGGCAATAAAGAACTGGCACAAACTAAACATTAATTACAGTTAATTAGGGTTTTGGCATTAAAGCTCCAAGCCATTCGCTTCCTATGGCTGTGCTAAGAGCACTTTTAGAAAAGGTTTGCATGCATGAGTCTGTGCAAAGAAAGGGCACAGTTTAGAAAACACTTGGTAAGACTTCCCAGCAGAGTGGGCGGCAGTGGCAGGCCTGTTGGGCCAGGAACGTTCTGTGTTTGACAGATGAAACACTTGAGACAGATGCAATCTAAAAGATTGTTTTCTGCCACAGCTCAGTTCAGCTGCTGGGTAACTGGTACCAAAACCAATCAGGCCCCTTTGATTCCCCCATGTCTATCTTCTATACATGCTAATAAAGGCATTTAAAATCTAATCTCCCTCTTGTCTTCCCAAAATGGAATCTGGAAGAGCCAAATATGACAGTCATTTTGCAGACAAGGCTCACAGGGCCATTAGGGGAAATGTACAGTTTTAGATCCCTAATAGAGTTTTAAGCCCCAGAGAGAAAAAGGGAAGTCAGCACGTAAATGAGACAGTTGCTCCTAGTAATTAGCACTTCCAGAGAACTCTTCATCCTCCAAGGGCTTTTTGCACATCCTTGTGAGTTTTGTACACAGCCCTCTCTCAAACAGCTGGAGAAAAGGGGCAAGGATATCTCACGATGTCGGCAAACAGGACTGGGAAAGAGCCTGAGGGGCTCCTGGGGTCTGTGCTCAGAGGCCAGGGGCTGCTCCCCAGCTAGCAGAAAGCCAGGTGGATTCCTGCACAGCTCTCCAGCTTGGCTGCTCAGCTCAGCAGGGTGGGAGCTTGCTCAGCAGCACGGAGCAGTCAGCATTAACCTGGGTCTGCAATCAAACCTCAAGGGATGCATCTGACCTTTGAATAATTGAGCATTGCGGTTAAGAGGCTTCAGTAACTGAGCTCACAGCGTGCAAGGAGGAGCTGCTGGGGGCCAGGGAGGGAAACATTCCTCAAATTTTCGTTAATGAGAAAACATGGGCGAAAACTGTGTCAGAATTCAATGGAACAGACCTTTTGTGGGGAAAATGACCACCACGGGGCAGGTTTGGGGGTGTTTTAAAGTACAGTCAACAGTGCCCGCAAGGCTGCACTTTGCAGGCATGGGCAGGTGGTTAGGCCAGAAAGCTCGGTCTGATGCTCAGGAGGCAGAGATCTGAGTGAGGCTCATCCCAGGGGCAAGGGAAGAGGCTGCAGTAGGGAGCCCGCTTATCCAAGCAAAGGCTGGCTTCAGCTAGCCCTTCATACCAATGGATCTCGCACTGCTCAGCAGCTGCACAGGCTAATCCTACTTGGCTCCCATCCCACAGCAGCGGCCCATATTGCACCTTTCTTCCTCTGGTGTAGACGGTCCCTTTGCCCTGGCTGTTAGAAGTAATTTTAGACTCTGTCATGTCTTTTGTGTATGATATGATTTTTCTTTTAAGTGAATAAACTGTTTCATTCCTTGTCACTTGCAAATGTATCAAAAGGACCCAATTATGGCTAATACTCTTGATATTTCTTGAACCACATACTGGGAAACTGAGGGTTTAGGTTTTCATTGCAATGCAATTATGCTTGAAACTAAACTAAGCCTTTCCTTCAGATGTTCTTAATGTTCCTGTATTCTCCAAGAAAGGAAATACTGTTTTCCCAAATCACAGAACTGAGGCACTGGATGTTCAAAGACTTGGATAATGTCAAACTTCAATGCAACAGGAAAGCAAAGATACAACCCCAGGATCCAGAGCCCTGTTTACGTTCATCAACAGATTTCCCTCCCGCCCATTAATACAACACCACAAAACCATTGTCGTTCATATAAAACATTTGAAGTCAAATAGGCTACAAAGTATATAATAAAGGACTAGGACTTCAGAAGAAAAAAAAATTTGGAAACCTAGAAACTACTTTTAAAAAAAGACCAATTCGTTTGAAAAGAGATATCTCACCACACATTTTGTGAGAGATGATGATACGATGTTATCATAGGGAAATTTTGAGGTGACTTTTAGAAACTACACTCATCAAGGGAACAAAAGGAGGTAATGGAAACATTCACTTCTGCACAGATATTTTTAATAAAGGAAAGCTTGTTAAAAATAAACTGTGAAGAGGGTTTGGGTGGAATCACAAATCATCTCATTAGCATTTGGGGGAAAAAAAAGCAGAGATGAAATATCAGCTTGTAAAGTCTTCTTACAAAGCCAACTTTCTCCCCCTTCCATCTGGCACATTGTATCAGCATTCCAAAATTCACATTTTCAAAGAAGTTTCTAAAATGGCAATTCCAGACTGTTTTTCCTCTTACTAAAGAAAGCAATATACACCCAATATAGAAATACAAAGAGGAATATAATGAATTAGATTTTTTTGTGTGTCTGACAGCTGATTTTTAAAGAGAAAAAACTGTGGGTGTTTTCAGGCCTGCATTGCCTCTCATGCTAAAAATCAAGCATGGTGCTGAGTCTTTGGTCTCTGGTCAAACAAAAACTGACCTCAGTGACCTAACGAGGCTCAGCATCATAGGATCAGACCTTTAATGGTGGGGGCAGCCCCCATGACTTACAGGACTGATCAAGGAAAAGAAGATGTGGCAAGCAC
The DNA here is from genome assembly GCF_002078875.1 of Numida meleagris. Classification (NCBI taxonomy): domain Eukaryota; kingdom Metazoa; phylum Chordata; class Aves; order Galliformes; family Numididae; genus Numida; species Numida meleagris. The sequence continues at coordinate 15,920,180 of NC_034416.1, forward strand.
AAGAGCAGCACATGAAAGGCAAACTGGAAAATCTGCTGTAGATAAGGAATTTGAAACTTTCCCAAAGCAAATTTCAACGTTTTGTGGACTCTGATTTGGAGAACAGCGATAAAAAAGTGTAACTTTCTTTTAATGACATGATTAGAAAGTTAGGCTATAAAAATGGCATTACAAAGAAATATCTAGAATTTTAAAAGTGGTATTCAAACAGATTATCTTTATTTTGCAGTTTATTAACTTTGAGCATAACTTTTCATAATAAAGAACATGAAAATGAAGGTTAAGAGAAACTTACCCCATAGACCAGTTCACCCACCATGCCATTCCATATCTTAGTCTCAGGGTCCCTAGCTCCATATTTCCCATCTCCAACAATTGACAGTTTGTATTTTATTCCAACATGTTTTGCTATTTCAGAAGCTAAGTCTACACAATATCCTTCATATCTCTCATTCCCTTCTAGTTGTTCATGGTTTTTCTTATACATTACATATGGTGATTCCTTTGAAACAAAAGTAAAGATCAAAAGTCTATGAATGTAAAACACAGCTTTAAAACATACAAAATGAGAGATGTTACGATCCTTACTTTATATTAATGGCAAGTATTTACAATATTTCCTACTTTGGTACAGAAATTAGGAAGACAGACTTTCACACTTTAAAAATCCTTGGCATGATCCCATAGTCAAACATACTACAGATTTTATTCCTAGCACGGACCCATTGAAGACAACAGGACTACTCCACTTTAACGAAGTTGCACTATTGACCGCAGGATTAGGCCTCATTTTTGAGGTTATTAGACAGTCAAATAGTATCACTGTAGTAATGATTCAGTTTTTAGTGTTTAAAGAACTGACATACCCAACCCATGTAGCAGCAAAATTGTTTGCTAAGGCCCCATGGCCTAGAATGGGGCTCTGATGGGGCTATTTTCAAAGCAGCCTAAGGGAAGCTAGGCTAAAATCCTCAGCAGCGATTTTTGTCACTGAATTCCCTTAGCCTTCTTGGAAAATTCTGGCTGAAATGCTGATTATATCTTGCTAACTTCCTAGGAATATAAAACACAATGCTTCAGGAAAGAGCATAAAATTGGATCACGCTTTGTAGAATCGTAACAGGCATAAAAGTTACAAACAATGCTACACAGAACACATTTGCTAGAAGCAATGGGACTGACACAGGTATTGCTGTTTGTGAAACACATGAAGAGCATTACTTCTTTGGAATTTTGTGCGTATACATAGGTTTAATCCCAGTGCTAGAGCATTTCCACTTCTCTACAGGCTTCATTGTACCACCCTTCCTCAGTCCACAGGGGTTGAGTTTACAGAAGCCGTACTGGAGTGAGGGGTGCAAGATTTGACCCTACAGCAGAAGGCCAGATCCTGCCAGCAGTCACATGCATGCATAACTTCGCTTATGGGAGGCATCTGATTGCATTCAAGTGTCTGAGAAGCAGGAAAGCACAATGTTGAGCTCAGGGGGACTCCTGTGAGTAAACTCAAGGATACGCATAGAAGCTTGCAGTGTCAAGCCCTCAGCAAATCTCTGGCAGATACTGAACTTTTCAGTCACTTGAAGTAACACAGTATTCAACACCAGACTCTTGACAAGGTGTTTAACACATCTCAGGAGCCGTGCATCTTATTTCCTAAACACAAACACGCTAAGAACATGAAACTTACCAGGATGGTAGTGACTACTATGGTTCTGTTCTCCACAGACGAAGTGTCATTAGAGGGCAGCTGATCTAATGCTGGCACAAATCTTTCATATTCGTTCCAATAACCAGCCTATAAAAAGGGACATTGTTAACCTTACTACATATATTTACAAGGACTTTGGTGCATGAACTTGTAACAAGAACTGTCAAAACGTATGGTTTTGTAACAGTCAGGATTGCATTAGCTTTACCAGGTACAAGCCAAGTCTACGTGAAAATACATACTAAATTCTCACTGTCCAAATACACATTGGTACAGTACTTGAGGAATAAACTCCTCTGTATCCACAGCATAAAAATGTGCTAAAGACAAGAAAACACACTGCAAAGCACTTTCAGCAAAATTATTCAGTTCTGAATTTTTTATCAGCATTCTGCTGCAGTTCAGGCAGTGAGGACAGCACCTGCAGACGTGCCTGAGTGAGCTTCAGAGCAGATGCACAGACACTGCTAGCAATGCAGGCACAGCAGCATAATCCTCAGCGCGGATTACAAAACCCTCTCTGAGTATGAGGTGACTGTGTGTCAGCTGGCTTGTGCTGACCTTCATGGTGCTGTGGCTGTGTTGCTGTGCTGTTATTACACTAGTTTTTATATTTCCGCACAGCATAGCAGTAACACGTCTGCACTGTAAGCCTAGCTGAGTGGCTGGGTCGTGTCCAGAGGTATTTTGTTATCAAGTAAGTGCAGAAGAGTTTACAGAGTCGCATTGGTGACTAAACAGGCTAGGTACCTACTATCTCTGAAATCAGGGGGATGATGTGTCTTATCTACTCAGACTCATCTCTTGATACCCCTGAGAACCTGCCTATCTAGTTATTTTTGAAACTTTGCCCTAAATTGCTTTTATAACAGGCAGTCACGCCACTTAGAATCTATACTTTATTTAGGAGGCAAGAGAACAAGTAGTGAAAATCCTAATTAAAACCCAAATTATTTTCTGTTAATTTCAGAAGGTTTCTAAAATGCACTCACTCCAGTTTCACTATTGCTCTGAGGCCTGTTATGGAGGAGAAGGGAAAGATGGAGAGGAATTTAGGAGGTTGGACTGAGCACAAGGACATGACAGCAGGCAGTATGCTCAGCAGAGGAAAAGCTCCAGGTGGCTTCTGATAGAAAAAGTGGGGTTTGAACTTGAAATGGAAACCAGTGAAGATATTAATTAGGATGAGTGATACAGTTCAGGAACAGAACAGAAGAAGGTTCCCAGGACAGGGACGACAACAAGAAGGCAAGGACTCCTTTGGGTCTTGTTTTCACAGTGGCTGTGTAGCATTACTTAGTTCCATTAGTTTGCTGGAACATTACTATCAGAAATATTATTGCCGAAGACATGAAATCTGAATGTACATCTTGAAGCTGACCTTTCTTGATCCAGAAGCCTTCATTTCATACACATCAATTGTGTAATTTGTTCTCCGCCCATAGGTGTCAAACTGGATATTCCCTGTCATTCCTTGAACTTGCACCTTAAGGCAAAAAATAGAAAAAAATATTAATAATAGATTCACTCTGTATTTTCCTCTGTTGCATTTTGCAGGAACTCACCAGCTCTAGCACAGTTCTTATCTGTATAAGAGACTTGTAGCACTTCTGACACAGACAGTGGTATTCTTTATAATAAAAAACCTCTCAGTTTCAGCCGTATGTATGCTTTGCTAGTTAGTACTCTGCTGGTGACTCACCACTGCAGAGTGAGTTGCATTTAAGTGTAAGTAAGTGAAATTAGCCCTGCATGCATGTTAAATATAAGAAAGACTGATTCTGCCATGCTTAGTCACTCTAGGTTCACTGATGTAGAAGGGAGTATCAGCGAGGTACCCACAACAATTCAATGCTACTAAAGCCCTCACAAGATGGCACGGAGTGATTTGTGATATGGACCAGAATTTCATATCGTTGCTCATTCCGGGAAGTGCTTTATTTTAAGATCAGTCCCAGCACAGGAGAAAGGAACGAATGTATTTGAATGAACACAGACAACTGTCTCTACTGCTTATGGAGTTTTGGTCTCAATCTGGATGGATGGGTGTACAGACGGTAAGTCATTATCATTACGTACTCACATGAATCTCTTTAAAGGGAAGTATGAAGTAATTTGGTTCAAAGAAAAAAGTCTTTCTTATTTCCCTGTATGGAAGTGTGAGGTATTTCCATTTATCACTTATCGACACTGGCAAGCTCTCACCTCAGGCAGAAGGGGTAACAGTCTGAAACTGCAGTACGGGTTAATTAGCTTTCATGTTTAGCAGAATGCCTTAGAAGCCACAGAAATGCGTGGTGGAAAACTGGTCAAAGGGAAACTGTGAAACCACAGCTCCTGAAGATATTCAGAGCTGGTTACTGAGCTGCTCATTATAGTTTAGAGATGGTACAATCAAACTTACTATGACGGAAAGGCTGCATAAAGAAGTTAAAATTCCTTTGGCCCCAAATTATCCAGTAAGCCAAATTCAGAATGGCATTTAAGTAGTGTGATTTTTTGTTAGTAAGTGGATTTCAACCCTTTTAGCAGTTCATGTTTTTAAGGATCTGGAAGAATATATGAGTTTTTCCTGTCTCCAGAAAGCTAGAGATGTGCACCAGGCTTTGAAAGCCGAATGTGTTCCATAGAGGTTTTATCACCTGTGGACTGAGTAAATGCATTTGTAGAGTAGCTGACACATAATTTGCAGCCAGATGTGAGCTGCTGGGCCTGCTTTTGGCACTTGCTGGAAGCTGCCTTGCTACCCTAGCACAGGGTATGTCTCAGCAGAGCTTGTTAGGTCTGGTTCATCCCAAGCCGTATTGAGACATGAGCATTGTGCATTTGACACCTTTTGACTTCAAATTTGATTTGTTTCTTTCTTTGGTGGGAAAACTCAGCACTTCTCAAAATCTGGCTGCAGAGAGGCAGGAAGACTCACCAGGACTCAGAACGCGTCTGGTAGCAGCATGCAGAGGCAATCACAAATTAAGTGACTATTTATAACTGCCCAGACCTGCTCAGGTAAACTGACTGTCACTTATCTGATGCCTTAGATTTAGAAATACAGACACCCAGAGTTTTCGAGGCTGTAGGGAAGCAGTCAGGTAATGCCTATTTCTCTTTTGCCAGCAGGACAATGGTAGTGTGACACTGCATCTTTTGCTGGCATAAGGATACTTCCAGGAGGTCTTGAAAAAGCATTGTTGAGTTGCTGTTACAGAGCAGAGATGAGACACTGTTATTTTTCTCCTGATGCACTGCCTGAGCAGATGAGGAGACTGACGAATGGAGCGGGGTCCAACAGGCAGTGCTACTGTGGGATGATCTTGGAAGTGGTTCCTGAAGATGTGACCCTCGCTTACAACCTGCTGAAAGTTTAACATCTACTTTGGTGCCAGCTGTGAGTTCGGCTTTGTACATCCTGTGATTGGTGTTTTTTCAAATATATCCTTCTACATGAGGTAGTGTCCTATCACTTCTTCACGTTCACGTTCTTTCTCGACATTAATGCTTTGTATCTCATTCAAATAGGATTTATATTTCACTTACAGTAAAGTTCACATAGTACAAATTCTTTAACTATTGTGAAGATTAAGTTTAGTTAACATCTCTTCAAATGAGGGCAATGCTACCTTAGCCAGTGTGCAGGTAGTGCATTTGTTAGGGTGCGAGCTAATGGCATAAGAACAGCTCTGACAACGTGAGACTGAACTGCCTCTCTCCTTAAAAGAACGAGGGGGAGAAGAAACCTTCTGATACAATCTTCTCACTTTGGCAAGAAAAAAGCCATCAGTAAACTGAGTGTATGAGGTCTGACCCAGGATTTGTTTTTACCTAACACGGGCTTAGTTCTGATCTCACTCACTTCAGTCTCATGCCTAAATTCTTACAGTTACCTCATTATCTGACTGGTTTTACAGTTATCTGAGCCAGACCAAAAGCATGCTCTATTCTTGTCTCTTATGTCTACAAAAAAATTACATACATGTCTTCAAGTTCATAAATATATGTATCCCTGCATGATGCGATACACATGCTGAAGACCCAGTCTGGTTTTGCTCGTCATTTTTGCAGCCTGAGCTTGACTTTAGAAACCCCCAGTACATAGCAAACTGGCTCATGCTCACTCCCATGGGAGGCAGAAAGTCTTGGAAAAGTCAGCGTATAGATGCTCTGGGGTTACACTGGTCCCACAGGGATGTGATTTTGGCCAACTCTTTGAGAACGAACTTGTTATGGCTTGCTTTCTATTGAATACATCCTAGCCATTCTTTGGAGTTTGTCATAAAGATAGTTTTTGTTGTTTTTGTTTTGTCCTGAGAAGGAGCTGCTGTTTGTGTGAGTGCAAAAACTGTATATGGAGTAGCTCTGTCCTAGCAGAGTTGCTGCTGTTGTGAAATATACATATCCAATAGCCACAGTACGTTTGCCCTTACCATTTTCAGCGCTCTTTCTATATCAATTCCTTGGCTCCATGGTACTGCAGGGTTGGCCAGGCAGTCTCCAGCACTACCTCTCCTGGAGACATCCACACGCTGCCTTCGGAGGTAACGGAAAGCCTCTGCTATGACTAGGACTGCATCATGGGTCAGGGCAGATGTATACTACAATTGATGCAAATAAAACATGGTGACAGACTGCAATCTTAGAACTGCCCCAGCTTTATCATCATCTCTTGTTAATATGCTCTTACAAGAATCACACTCACAAGCCCTTTTGCTTGCTGCTCTGTCTCTCTTGCCACAGATGCTTATTTTTTTTTTAACAATTCCATTTATTCCAAGTAACAAATTAAAAGAAATAATTTTGTATAGCGTGGAGGAGTAAAATAATAGAAGTAGTTTACAGTTGCATAAAGTTTAATTGGAAGATTGTTCATCTAAATGATCTCAGTACAAAAATAAGCAATTCCATGCTGGCCCATGCTGCTACTGATAGCAAGAGCTCATAGTTGTTTATTTCTTGGAGTAACCTTTTTCCTTACAACAAGATTGCCAGGATGGTTTTGAATCGAAGTTAACATAAATCATTTCTGTTTGGACCACAGTCCTGATTAGGTAGCATCTGTGGCCAGGAATAGATCAGTTAACGTTTTTAGTAGACAGCTATACAAGCTAGCCATCATAAAATACACATAAGGCATTACATCTCCTTGGTAATTGCCCATCTGCCTTCTCTCACATCACTGTAAATCTGAGGAAGGTGATAAGCCTTGTGTAGCAACAAGTCTTCAACAAAACCCTAGGAGTCCTTAATGAATTGTTCATGCTGCTGTCAACTTCATCCACTGTTTGATGCACGTATCTGGTGACATCTCCCAATGCTATAAATTTAGTATCATATACAAAAATATCACAACTTTTTTTTTTTTTAACATTTCTTTCACATTCCCGTGCTTGTCCCTCCTAGAATAGAGGGAAGGTTCTGTACATAACATTGCTGGTTTTCACTGTCAGTATGCACACCTCTAATTTAGGGGTCTGTGCATGGGAGACCATTTCAATTGTACACACTGTGAGCAATTGAATGTGCTCAGTCTACAAGAACAGATTTCAAATCCCTTGTAACTGACCCTTTGTTCTTCCACTGCTTTGTATGAGAATGAAGAGGCACGTCCTGTAGGGCAGAACAGCACGATTGGTTGTCTGTGTTTCTTAAAAATGTGTATCATCTTATTGCAAGTTTGATACAAAGCCTTAGGAAATCTGCACAGAACAAGGCATGCCTGCATGTGCAGATCAAGATGAGCGTCTATGATAAAAAAAGAGTGCACAGGTAGCATTGTGAAGGTTACACAGCAGCCTCCATTAGTGAGTTGTAAATGACAGCAGTTTATAAACTTTCATTTGGTGTGTGTGGGTGTTCCTGCTCTGACTGTGCCAAGGTACAGGCATTTCTTGATCCTGTCCACTTCTACCTCTTCCTGTAATCTCGCTGTGCTCACTCTCTCCTCTTAACTGAGTCGTTAGTTAGCAAAGATTATATCACACTCCGCACAACAATATAGAATCTGATACTAATTTTATCAGGCATTTGTTCTTGTGTTAAAAAAAAAAAGATTTGTAATAGCTGCCCAATCTAGCACTACATAGAATTTACAGTGATAATTTTTTTTAGCAGAACGTGTCAATTGTCAGTAACCTTAATGCAATCCCTTCCAAGTCATGCCAAGAGAGCTATCTCATTTTCTACTTTATTTGAATTCTCCTTATAAATGCATGAGCACGCAAAGAGAAAAAAGAGAGAGGGAAGGGAAAGGCTGATAAAATAAGGAATAAATTAAACATCAGGGCTTTAATCTCTAGGCAATTTTATTTCCTAATCAAAAATATTGTACATCAATTTTTAAGTATGCTTTTTGTCTGATTGACAAATACTGCGCACATTTCTATAATGAGCAGTACGTTTGTGGAAAGGTAAGACATTCGCTATGTCTGTACGATACACTTAAGATTATTTTTTAAGGATAGAGAATAACTTTTCCCTCAAGGTAAATTGCATTCAAGTGGAACAAAATCTTCCCAGGTTAACTTTCTATCTTCCAGAGCTTTTAAGGTTAGCGCAACGCTTATCTTCACTTCTGCCTCGCTCCTAGGAAGCTCTAGAAAGCGGGAGTAGCTCGTAATCAAGAGGGAACAACACACCGAGCAAAGCCCTGCTTGCCTTGCCTTGCATTCTGTGACATGCCAGCATGGCTGTGGGATGGCATGAGATTACGAGTTTTCCTTCTCCAAAGAAATCAATCATGTGACCTCAGGGCTGGAAGAGACCACAGTGAAGCGCCTGGTCCAGCCCCTTCTTCGAGTGAGGGCCACTCTGAATAGCCTATCCCTGGTGTGTCTGTTAAACCCACTGCTATTAAGTGCACTGTGAAAGAGGTCCCTTTATCTCCCAATGTACATTTTACTGTACTTAGCATCGCTTATGTTTTCTTTTTTTCTATGTTTGTCACAAATCATCTCGGATGCAAATTCAGCTGAGTGCTTTCTGTCCCCATCTGAGCACACATTTGATCTGTGTCTCTACTGGAGAACTCAACTCTGCCAAGACATGGGTGAAGGCAGTCATACTCAACTGTCTGCAGTTGTTCAGTGACCAGAACCATCCTGGAATGGCTGGGGTGCAGCCTAGCCTGCATGCCACCAGTCCCCAGGCATGGGATGGGACCTACCAATGAGTAGAAGGAGTGCTGCCACCTTTAATGACGTTAAGATAGCTTAACAGCTTGGGGTTGGCCAGGCCGTGTTTCTTGGCAGCAGGACTGGAGAGCAGTTTCTAGCATCATTTACCTTATAGTACAATATATTTCTGGAAAATAGCTGGTTATCTTATTTTTTATACAAACACTCTATGCACCGGAAGACTAATATCATTGTTAATTAACAAACAACAACTGTCAGAGTAAAATAAATACCTTTAATGGTGAGTTTTTGGCTTCTGGGAATTCTCTTTCATCGAGCCTCACCCAGCGTTGTAGAAACTGTTGAACCATTGGGTTTTCATTATTAACTATCTGGAATCCAGTAACATTGGCACCTCCATGCATCACCCTCTCCAGCACAATGTCTGTGAAACCCTGGGAGGACACGACAGAAACAAAAATTGTTGCCATCTAATGCACCTTTTCTTTGTCTCAGTTTTACCTGCCAGACACTTGGCACAGTTAGCCTCAGTGCTGGGAACAGAAAGCCACTGAAGAGCCATGCTGTTCTGCGGAGGCGAGGCGGCTGTCAGTCAGAGCACTGCTTAACATTTGGCTTCCAAACATAATGGTAGGATTCTCTCCCACTCTCTTGTTATTTATACCTGTGGCAGTAAATTGGTGTCTTTTTGATTAGTGTGACTTGATTGCAGTCATGTTTATCTGAATGCCACTGCTTACACATGCTAAAAGGCAACTCAGAGTAAGAACTCATGTATTTCTATGCACACTCTACAGTCTCATCAGTCAGATCATGACTGCTCCTTATAAAGCAAAATGGCACACTTTAAAGTGGTACAGTACTCATATTAAATAAGGGTACTGTTAAATTTGTCTTTCCTGTTTTAATCAGACCAAAACATGAATACAGAGAACATTCCACTACGTGGGATTGCTAACTTCCAAGTGTGATCTTTGGAAAAGCACTCTTCTGCTCCCAGCAGACACGGAAACCAAAACTAGTCTTACTGCAAGGATCAATTATAGTATGACAAGGAACTCTAGTGGATGCTGTTTCCAAGTCGTCACATACACCCCTGAAAGCCAATTTTAGATTCTGGAGGTAGTCCTGGTACAGATAAAAATGGTTTGCTTTGTCCTGGTAGGTCAGTACACACACCGTCACCAACCCACAATCTCACTCTGTAATAAGAACAAATGGCTGAACAGTCTGGCCATTTCACTTGGTGGAATTATTGTTTTAATTTGCAGCCTTTCATCACTTATTTTATACATAAATATCCTACAATTATTTTTCCTAGAGTGCTAGATTTCAAATATGTTACATAGAAGATTACAGTTACCAAGTGTCTTATTTATGAGGACACAAATTAATGGAAAACACATAATTAAATCATTATTTTAAAATCAGTAGAGGATATTAGCTGCCTAGATAAAACGCAGACCATAATTGACTACAAATGACTATAACCTACCAGTTCCAGTATTTACTGAAGTCATTTCTCATAATCCAAGAACTCACTCAGGCATTTTCTCTGCTGCTGATTAAAGTTGACACAACCTGAACAGAATATATTACCCTCTCAACCTTAGCTATACTTGTAATGAAGAAAAGTTCTTACCAGGTTTGCTAGCATGTAGTGATAGCCTCTAGAATGTTTGCCAAGGATTACAACCTGTGTGAAGAAAAAAATTACATGTTACTCAGTGTAAGGAGGAGGATGGCTCTCAGCCTTTCATTCTGCTTACTGAACTGTGCTCGTACAGGGGGCTTTGACGGCACCCGTCGTACAGGGGGTTCTTGCCATGAGGGCCCTGACCAAACCTTGTCATATAGGAATGCTTCAAGTTAAATTCTTAGTTATACGCAGTGACCTTCATTGTCTTTTGACAGCGTTCAAAAGGACTGAAAACTTGTCACTTCCAGTGTATCTACATGGAGATATTTGACCTTACGTGTTTAGTCAAAATTTGTACTAAATGCAATATGGCACTTCCACTAAACCAGCATCTCCTGCCCTCCCTGACCCCAGCTGGCTATCTCTGTGTGCAAACGGAGCCAATAAATGGAACAGCAAAGACACAGAAAAGCAGCAGGTTGGACTGAGTAGTTGGATTCTGCAAAGATAAAGAGGACGAGCCGGGGCAGCGCTGGCTGGCAGCTGAGTTCTGCCATCCTGTGTGCTCCTTGTGTCACTCCAGTAATACCGTGCTTTTGTAGAAAGGAGAGAAAAAACTCCCCATGTTCACACAGCTGGCTGATGGCTCACCAGCAACAGCCTCTGTGCAAATCATGCCCTGCACTTAGCACTACTCCCCTGCCTTCAGGCTATAGCCTCAGAAACATCCATCTCATTCCATCTAGTTCCATCTAGGTCAGGGGGGAAAGCATCCAGTAGAAAGAATTTAATTAATAATTGTGGTTATAACATGTGTGCCAGGACAGAAACCAACCCACTCAGACTTTCCTAGGGTAAACTACCGAAAGTTAAAAACAGCAAACCTAGCTCTGTCCACACGCTGCAGCTGTATCACAGACTACTGAAGAGCAGGTAAAGAGATCAGGCGACGCTTTTCGATGGACCACTTATGTTCTTGCTAAAGTGAGACGACATTTGAGTCACTGACTTAAGATACACTGAGGAGCCTCTTAAGGCTCTTGATTAAATTATTAAGTTCCCAACTGTCTCTTTGGGTTGCCTTGTCCTTAATAGATGTCATTTCTTTCAAATTCACATTTAATTCTGTAGGAATTTGCATACTTCCAGCAGTCTGAAAATAAATTGCTGTTCTAGTCCTCTTGAGAACTGTATGTACACTCTGCTGGTAGAAAGCATCTGCTTTCCCAAACTCACACTTGTTTTCTATGGAAATGTGCAGGCTTCCTTCAGATCATCTGGCGTGTGCGCTATTTGCATAATGAATTCTCTGTGTGTTTAAATTTCACCTTAATGGCAGCACTTTTCTTCTAAAAGGTTAGAGACAAAGAGCTTAGCAACAACAATGTGCTTTGCCATTTTAACCTTAATAAAAAATAAGAAAGCTTTTACAGTTCTATCCAGAAATGTGTTTATTTAAGAGAAAATACCATGACAGATGAAGTCAGAGGCTGTAAGGAAAACATTCATGGAGCTGCTACAGGCATCTGGAGAAATACTGCACGTAGGAAATGTAGGACTCATTAGCATAGATCAGACTCAACTTCCATCTCCTCTGTTGTCACGTCTCCAAAATGTCCAGAAACAACTCTGTTTAGTCCCTTAGAGGGGTCCAACACGCTACTGTCAAGCTTTAATTTCTAAAGCATCTTTCAGAAATGACCTGCTACTATTTCTGTTCACACAGTCAACCACATTAGCTCATCATCATTTAACCAGATCTTAACAATGCTTTTAAAACTCACTACACATGCTATCCTAAATCTTAACGAGGGCGACTCTCCTCCCCCCTTGCTTTCCACCCCTACCAACTGCCCGGCATCTTGCAGGAGCTGCTGGATTAGCGAGCCTAGCAGAAACAATCACAGACATCAGTGTTACTCCTCTGGGAGCGCAGGGATGGACAAAGCTTTTTTATGAAGAAAGAAAACAGGAGCATAACCAATAAATCTCACCAATTGCTTAGATATTGCGAAGCTTATAGAGAAAGTGAGCTATTGAATAGTGGTGGTGAATAGAAAGCCAGGATTACAGGACAAGGATTTCACAGAGCTACATGTCTTTGCTAAGTTTCACTTCCAAGACTTAATATTGCTTTCACCTTGACTGAAAGAAAAGCTTACAGGGTTTTACAATGAACAAAGGAGGAGGAAAAAAAAAAAGGCTGGAAACTATCATTAATAATTCAGACATCTGATCACACATAATTCTTGTCATGTAGATAGAAAAGAGTGCAATGTCAGGTTTGATACGGAGCCAAAAAAAGTTTGTATTTTTAATTAACTCTTTGGATGTTTCTGATTAATTAACAGAAAATCCAGAGAGAACATAATTAAAATGTACCTCATGTTAAAACAAACGTCACAGACTGCTGGCGCACTGGAAGTATGGGCCTATATGCCAGCTTTGAGCAATTAAATCAGCACTGCCAATTTTAGTTTTCCATTTGCCTGGGGAAGTCACTTTTTGAATGAAAGCATAAGGACATATTGGTTTTCACTGTGTCAGCCATCGTGATAACAAATAGGCAACTAAAATTTTTTGCCTTATCTCTTAAGTTTTTCTTACAGTTTTAGAAAAGTCTTTGGGCTCGAGAGAAATGGAGAAGTGAAAGAATAGTGCAGGCTTTGGAGGTGGGACTGAGCAGTCAGACTTTCTCTTTTAAAAAAATATCATTGGTTTCTCTTGGACTCATGGATGTAGGAAATCATGAACAGCTGAGGTCGTTGGAGGCCTCTGGAGATTGTCTTTTCCAACACCCTGGCTCAAAGCAGGACAACTAGAGCACGCTGCTCAGAATGTGTCACATTTTGCATGTCCCTGAAGACAGAGATTCCACAACCCCCGTGGGCAACCACGTTCCGGTGTCTGACTACCCTTGCAGTAAAAATGATTTTTCTTATGTTTAAACAGGATTTTCTGCATTTCAGATTGTGTCCTTGTCTAGTCACTGGGCACCACTGAGACTCAAACTCACTGAGACTGTCCAAAAAGCGTCAAGCTCTTCTTCAACCCCCCCATCAGGTATTTATACACATTATTTTAAGATCCATCCTGAGCTTTCTCTTCTCCAGGTAACACAATTCCACTTCTCTCAGCCTCTCCTTGAGCACCCCACGCTTCAGTCCCTGAATTATCTTATGGGCCCTCCATTGGACTTGCTCCAGCATGTCCCTGTCTTTCCTATTCTAGGGAGTCCAGAACTGTACACAGTACTTCAGATGCAGTCTCACCAGGGCTGAGCAGAGGGGAAGGATGATCGCTGTTGATCTGCTGGCAACATTCCTCCTGCGCAGCCCAGAGAGATGCTGGTCGTCTTTGCTGTGACACTGCAGTGATGGTTGTGTTCCACTTGTCCGACAGGGCCACTAGACACTTGTCTGCAGAGCGGCTTTCCAGCCAGGAAGCCTCTACCCAGTCTGTACTGATGCATGAGGTTAGTGTTCCTATCAAACAATCCTTCCAATTTTGTAATAACTGTAAACTTGCTGAGAATGCCCTTTGTTCCGTATATAGATAGACAATTAATAAAAAGTTTAAACAGTATTAGTCCTGGTATCCTTGGGGTATCCTACTAGCAACTAGCTTCCAGCTGGACTTGGTGCTGCTGATTACGGCCCTCTAAGCCCATCAATTCAGTTTTCAGTCCAGCTTTCTCTCCGCTTACCTAGCCAACAACTTATCTGCCTGTATGCGTGTTATGGGAGAATGCGTCAAAAACCTTACTGAAGTCAATATAAACATCATTTACTGGTCTCTCCTCATCCAACATGGCAGTTACCTCACTGTAAAAGCTATCAAGCGAGTTGAGCATGATTTCCACTTTGCAAGTCCATGCTGACTACTGCTGATCACATCTTTGTCCTTCAGGCATCTGGAACTGATTTCCAGGATTAGTAGCTCCATTACTTTTCTGGAGGTTTAGATAGGACTGACTGGCCTGAAGCTCCCCAGTTCTTCCTTATTTCTCTTCCTGATGATAGGAGTGGAATTTTCTTCTTTCAGTCCTCGTGATCCTCCCTTGGTCACTACGACCTTTCAAGACAGTGGTGTTGTAATGAGACAGCTCCCTAGGAACTTGTGGATGCAAGTTCCCATATGCCTAGCTGGCATAAATGTTTCCTGACTTGATACTCTACTGAGGTGAGTCTTCATTGCTCCAACCTTCGTTACTGGTCTCTGGAACCTGGGATTCCCGAAGGCAAATCTCACCAGTAAAGACTGAGATGAGGAAAGCATTTCTAGACCTGGTTACTTTCAGTGTAACAATTCTACACTAGAACACACCAAATCAGAAAAGGCCTAGAACTGCTCCTGCAGCATTGTCTTGGTGGGCATTGATTTTAACAGGAGTCATTGAAAAGTACACGCTAAGAGGATACGCTTGCATTTTTACGTAGAGAAGTAGCTATCATGACTTTGGCAGCAGTGTAAAGAAAACTAGCAAGAGCTCATCTTCCCTTCACTTGAATTGATCTGGTCAATTCAGTCTTTTTAATCAAAGTATTTTTAATCTTCCCTTATTTACAAATGAAAAAAAGAAAGAAAATAAATTAGATCACAAAAGTACAGACTACCTCATCTACAGCTCAAAACCCTGATAGTTTGAGTTTATTAGATCTTTCTATAACATAAAATACTGATGCTGACTGGCAGTATTGTCACAAAGAAGGTCTAAAGATTTTTCCTGTGCTTTTCATTCCTGACAGGTTACAGAAATATGCCACTTAAATGGAATGACAGGCAGAGATTTGACCTGCTGTAACGTGTCTTTCCATTTCTACCATATCCATGAACAATGAGGTAGCTTAAGTCCAGAACTCTTCTTTCCTAGGTTTTAAAGAGGTAGCAAGAAAAATGAGATTTCCTATAAGCTCAGAGTCAAAAAGGAGTTTTGCTGTCTTTGTTGAGGTTATTTACACATTAATTTGGGTCCTACTTTTGCAAAAAGCCCATGATTAACTTCAAGCATATCAGCATGTCTTCTGATTTTTAAGTATCCATTTAAGTTTCTGAGGACAGGAAAGCTTAGCTAGCTCCATATCAACAGCAGTGTTCCAGTATGCCTTGCTTTTAAAATACAGTTATGACATCTTTGCCTTCAAAGCCGTGTGTGAATGCCAGCGGTGATGGCACAATTCTTTCTTCTCAGCAGCAAACAAGCTAAACAAAAAAATGGACACATGGATACATCTAAAAAATTTCAACAGCATCATCAGGATCAGCTCAGTGTTGATTGTTCTTCGTGGGAACAGCACGGGTAACAGGCCCTTGCTATCTCAGCATGGCCAAGAACTGTCTTGCAAACCTGAATTGCTATGGAGCACTGCCTCCTCTCCTGGTTAACACATCAGGTATTTTCTAGCTCGCATCCCTACTGATAGCAACATTTTACATCTGAGGATGGAATTACACAAAGCTCATCTGAGACATGAGCAGCTCCTACTTCATATTGGAATAAACATTTGAGAAGTCATGGCAGCACCCCACTGGACTAATTGCATTGGCTAATTTGCTCTTCAAGACCCACTTTAGAAAGGAAAGGAGCAGAATATCAGCGTGACACTCCAATTAGTTCAATAAAAGTGAAAGCCTTCAAAAGTTCTTATCATGAGAGCTGCCCATGGGGGCTTGCAGCTACTGTACTTTGGTTCTCAAAGGAGGGTGCACTGTTAATAGCAACATAATTACTGTGGGCAGTGTTGTCATGTGGGCGAAGGCAGAAGATCTGGTGCAACAGCATTTGACATCCATACACAATTATTCCTCATTGCCTTCACTTTGCACAGGTCACCCCTTGTCATGTAAATTTTCCAGACTGGAGTAGGATAAACTGGAGAACAGAAGAGGATTTTCTTCATGTAACCAGATGCCAAAGTAAAGATAAGATCCCTTGCAACCTCAGCAGATACATTTTGCTGTCAGTCTACAGTGCCTGCTCCCTGGTTTTGCCATTCACACACAAGCTCCTGCACAAAGACAGAGCTCCCTTTGAGGATTCTAAGCACAAGACAAGGCAAGGTCTTCCCTGAGAAAAATTATAAAAAATAGCATGTTGATATCTTCTTGACGTTTATCACACCAATAGCACCAGCACCAACAAATGAAGTTCCACAGGAGCCACAATACTATGGTGGCAAAAGAAGCATGACAGCTAGCCCTGGTCTTCTCACAGCCAGACACATAATACTTATCCTGCCTTCAATTCCATAGAAATTTTCACACGGCACAAGTGACTTTCCTTGTACAAAGGGTCAAAACCTCGTAATGGCAACCACAGTGCAAACCTAGCGAAGGCGATTTATTTCTTCACTTAATATTAATGGGATGAGAATCCGGCCGCTAGGGATTGTGAGGCTGTAAAATATGCAGTAAACAATGATTTCATTTATATGAAGAATGAGTACTATATTAAATTTGAGCTAAATATTAAATGAAGAATGTATTAAATATTAAGATGAAGATTCTACACACGTATTGTTTGTTGCAGATAAAAATAAGAGCATCTATGGTTGAGACTAACTAATGCACCATTTCAGAGGCTTCACAATCTTCAGGGAATGTCACAAATCCATACACAGTCTAGATGACTGGGCTTTGTATTTTTGTGCAGTGTACAGATCTAAGAGTTCTACTTGCATGCTGATGACATTTTTTTTACATTTGTAACCACACCTCAGAACCATAATCCTATCTTTCTCTATAGTACATGCAGTTGGTATGGGCTCATAAAACATTCTTCGAACACCTTTCAGCCCTTCTGCAATGTATCTGTCATGGGGGATAGTCTCTTAGAAGCCAGGAGTCTCCTAGTAGAAGGGACAAAGATATGCATGGTAAAAGCAAGGACCTGAGATGCTTTTGAAGCATTTTATTACTATCTTTCCCTTCTTTGGACCCTTTCCGTGCATTTATCTCCCTTGTACTTTAATTGATGATAATTACACAAAGACTGAAATTTACTTTTAGGCCAACTCCATACAGATACATGTTAGTCCTTGGAAAGTGAGGCAACACCTGAAACCACATTGTACTTCCTCCTCTCTCTAGAAAGCTACTCTTTCTTTTCCCACACCTACTTTGGCATTTGCTGACTGAAGACTGTGTAGTAGAATACCCTTTTAAATAATGCATAAAAGATTACATGAGAAATTACGGAGGCAAAACATTACAAACTGCAACATAGGTTCTGTGGGCACGACATTTTCTCCTTTTTTTTTTTTTCTCGTGTGATAATAAAGTTTTCTGTGATTTTTCCATGTCCTGAAATGATTTTCCTAGATTCATTTTCCTTGATGTGACTAACAATACTGTGAGATTAACTAATCTGATGGAATAGAATCATAGAATGGTTTGAGTTGGAAGGGACCTTTAAGATCATCTAGTTCCAACCCCCCGCATCGTTGTTAAAAGACACACAGTGCTTCAAAAGCATCCTACTCTGGTTACTCCACACTGAGATGAAGAGTTTAATGATCACTAGTAACCAACATTCATAATCACAGTTGTTTACTCCGTATGCTGAATAACATTCATTAAATAAACTCTTCTGTCAATTTTTTTTCTTTGTTTAGACAGATGAGAACAGTGTTCTATCTTCAGGACTGCATCTCTCTTCTCAAGTCATGCCCTTCATACCTGAACCTTCATAACAAAATCAATCAAGACTTAAACTACCATTCATCGCTTAAAGCTATTCCACTAAAACCAAGATCAGATACGGAGGCTTGTTACAATCACAAGAGTTATTTGTAGCCTATGAAAAGGAATGCCAAAATGGTCAAGAGACCTTTGCCTCTTGTGTTGCCAAGATCTTTGGGGAGATTTAGCTTAGATATTAGGAGGAAGTTTTTCACACAGAGGGTGGTGACACACTGGAACAAGTTGCCCAAGGACGTTGTGGATGCCTCATCCCTGGAGGCATTCAAGGCCAAGCTGGACGTGGCTCTGGGCAGCCTGTTCTAGTAGCTGGTGACGCTGCCCATGGCAGGGGTAGAAACTCGATGATCTTTGAGGTCCTTTTCAACCCGGGCCATTCTATGATTCTAAGATTCTATGATCTTCCAAAGAAGAGCTACTTGTTCCCACTGACAGCTTCCCTGAAGAGATCAATGCATTGTAGAATTTCTGAATTAGTGAATCTTTGGCTTTTTGAGTGAGATTAATAAAGCAAAAATCAAGCTGTGTTATGGAGGCATTTCTGGAGTCATATACAAGAAAAGTAAATCAATTAAATGTATTAACCAACAGCACCGATTTCCACACGCAGATCACTTCAGGAAGGAGTCCATATTTGAACAATCTGTATAGTTCTAGTATATTCTCTGATAAAGATCTTACCTTGAAAAATGCTCAAAAATGAAGTGATTTTACAGCCAAGATAATTTCACAGAGATTCCTATATATTCTCAAGTTGGTATTTTCACAGAATCTTCACAGCTCACAGAAAACAAACCAAAAATAAAGGTGTACAGGAAACTTCAAACCACAACAAGCGTTTTGTCTTGAGTGCCAGAACTGCCTTAATTCAGTACGAGTAAGCAGGCAGCAGTACTCTCCTTGTCAGCTGGATCTTCTCTATATGCCAGTTCAGTGTTCTGTCTTCCTTCCACTTACTTGACTATAACCCCTCTCAGGTCACACACTACAGCACACACATGTCACCAACTGCGATGTCAGGGCATTTGGGTATTGTTCTCTGCTCCGATACATTTTTGGTGTGGTACTGGATGATTACCTGGGTCCGAGGCATTTCAAGGGACTCTTGCCAAAGTTCAAACTTCTTTTTGATCACACTGATGCTTTTTGATGCCTTATTTGGAACTCTAATATTCTTAATGACATTGTACTTCAAGCTTTTTTGAAGAGTGTGAAGGTGACTTACTGTAAATCTTCTGAGAAACTTCCCTCAAAACTTGAATGACCTTTTTCCAAGACAATTTATTTGGCTGGAGTATTTGTGACTCTACATGTAGAGTCCAAAGAAACTGAAATTCATATTAGTTCACATTATGTATGAAGATCCTTATCATATTCTATGTTCTTACTGCTTCTGACAAATACTGAAGTACTCAACTTTTTTGGATTTTACCCAGTCAAGGATGACTGTCATGTGTCAGCCAAGGCTCTGGAAATGGATCCTTTGCCATACAAGTTCACTACCTCTGAGAAGTTTCACTAACTTGAGAACAAATATGTAGTGCTGCTATCTCTATTTTGATACTCTAGTCAGCCCGTAAGAATAGGAGTTTCTGTTAACTTCTCAGGTGGGTGAACATCTTGGTAACCATCACACGCTTTGCACTGACACACAAACACCTTTACAAAAGACATCAGCGCTTCTTGGCTCGGGAAAGTTAAGCAAAAGAGTACACATGGCCGTACTACTACAGTTGATCAGCTCTCCCTAGCAACACTCATGGCTAAGCTCCCAGATTTCCTTCAGCCTGTGATGCCCAGCTCTTATCCAAACAAAAGACCGTCCCATCATGACAGCCCTCTCGCCTGTTTGCAGTTGTGGGCCCTTTCACTGTAGAGCTGCAAGTCCATATATACATATTGAGTTCAGCACCATCAAAACTGACTTCCAAACCAGCCTCCCTTACTAAGTTTCTCAACATCTAAAGCCACTTTCACAAAGACTATTAACAACAGCAGTTGTACATTTACTCAGAAGTTTGCAAACCTTCTGCTGGAATCAAACGTTTCAGCCCAGCCATCTGGTGTGAGGCCATACCCACATCGCTAACAAGCAGCTCTTTAGTGAGCTTCAGCTTATCCCTTTGACAGAGGAGAAGATATCTAATTGAGCCTTTTGCCTTTCAAAATAGTGAACCTGCGTGCTGGAATTTCTTAAGAGTACTCCTGCAGCCACAGACAAACATAAACAGTGTTCATTTCTTCTCATAACCCACAGAGTAAATGATACTCCATCAGTCTTAACTTTTATCAACATGATAGGATGTATATACCCTGGGGGAAGAAAGGAAGAGATTAGGTAAACTGAGGAACACAGTTTTCATTTAAAAAAATACATAAATTTTCAATTTTCTCCACACCTCCATTCAGCACATCAGCATAAAATACCAGTGTTAGTTCCTGGAATTGAACCAAAGTCCTTGGAAACAGAATTCTGTTTATATAAAAGTATCATTGCATGTCAGGATCACTTCAACCTATTATTGGGATATAACCCAGAAGTGTCGCAGTAATTCAGTCCCAATGCTCACAGGAAAATCTTTTGTAGGGGGGTTGTACTGCAGAGCTCTGCACATCAAGCAGACTGAAAAACATTGAACAGCAGCCATTCTTTTTCTACTTTTGAGCATTTCCTTTCCTCTTTAAATGTCCTATGAAATTAAGGGAAAAGAAATCAGTGCAACCTTCTCTAGGAAAGACAAGGTTACTTTTTCTTTTACTTTTTACTGTAAATGGAATTCTACTGTGACTAGAATTGCATTCAATTGCTCTTTTCAATGCTCTGAAGGAGTTTGAAAGGTTTATTCTACTTCACTATAAACAGCACTCAGCAATATTCCCCATATAACTTGGTGCATAAATCACGAACCAAAGGAGATTATGAAGAGTTAATTTATTTTTACTAGATTTAGTCTATGCAGCAGGAGAAGCCTTTTAACTCATATGAGGTAATAAAGTTGCAGTAATATTTTTCTGTTCTGATTCTTTACATGCATTTTCCCAGTATAAAAGATACTCAGGGTGTTTTTAAGGCTTTATGCACACTGCATGTTATTTTATTCAATTCATACTCTGGAGGATTGAGTTTCCAGTAGTACATACTCCATTATTGCTACATACGCATATCCATGGTCTCAAACAAATAAATAGAATATAGTAACATGAACTTTTTAAAGCCTGTGCACACTAATTTCCTCTAAAACAGTTTTGCTTTCTTTCACCTTACCAGTTGAGCGCTGTGGCATGTTGGCGTTTCAGGCTTAGCTGATGATTTCTAGGGCCTGAGCCTTTATAAACTTGCCCCAGGGTGGCCCTGGAAGCTTGCATCAATGGCAAACAGGCCAAAGGAATTGCACTGGTATGAAGCTGGGATAAGAGAAAGGAATCACACACACACGTGTAATTACTAGTAGTGAGTGACTTGCACTGGGATGGCATTTTGCTGTGTTAAGGTTGATGCAAATCCACCTGTAGTCTGCAATGAATGTATCACAGCTGTATTTCACACCTAGAGGCCTCATATTTAGCCACATCCCCCTATTAGGCTGTAGCTGTTGGCTGCTTGTCTCATACAGTGCACTGCTGATCTCTGGGCTAAAAAAGTGAGAAAGTCCTGCCCTGAAAACTACAACTACAGCATTCCAGTGTGCTATGAAACGTGTTTGGGTGCATCTTGGTGCATGAGGTGCCCTGAGAAGCACCACTGGTTCTCTTCCCCAGATAACAGTGATTCATATCACACTGAAGCCATTAATCCCAGTTTAGTCAGCTGTGAAAAAGAGACATAAGCTCGTGCGTGCCTTTTCTTTTACTGAGTTAGGACTTCTTTTGTAAATGAACTTACGAGACACCAGAACTATCACGCTGCCTCTCATGATGTACAACGCCTGTTTGCACAGTGGTATTGTGCTATTACCATTCATTTTGATAGCGTGTTTCCCTCCTCTCCCCGCAGTTGGTTCATCTGGATTGTTGCCAAGATGGTTGCCTTGGAAACTAATTAAGTAAAGCCTTTGGTTAGAAGCAGAGTTTCGAGCATTAAACTATTTGAGAGACAGATGCAGAAATTAAGGTAACGTCTGCGAAGATGAAAGGGTTTATCCTTTATATGGAGAAGAAAGAACTACATTAAACGCTAGAACTGAAATAAGGCAATTTCTATACAACACTGGTTTTTAAAACCTGGAAGAGACACATGACCGGGGATTTTAAGATCAGACAGCGGCTTAGAAGAGGTGGAAGAAGATTCCCAGAGCTGTAAGGGATGGGGAGATGGACAGATAGAGCAGGACAGAAATCTGAGGACATCACACGCTGAGCGAGTTGCAGCCAGCAGTCCCTTCTCCCCCAAATATCCCATACCTTGAATAGATTGCTTGTGAGCCTTGTTTTTGAAAGGTACCAGCAGAGCTAATGAAAGACCAAATCCTGTCCCCACGGTCCAAGTACAGCACGGGAAGCACCCATGCGTACCCTGCTTCCAAAGAACAGCAAAGGGGCAACGAGGGGCTATCACAAAACGGCCCTCAGGCTCGACCTTTCTGCTGAGGCTGTCAACGAGGGTAACAATTAGTGCCAGGAGCAGCTCGCATGATGTGGACACAGACTAAGTAACAAGTGGGATGCTCACAGGTCTTTGAGAGGGCAAACGCAAATGCACAAATGCTGTGTGCTGAAGCTGCAGAGAAAGGCAAACTGTGCAGCAAAATGTGCCTCCTCAGCTGCCTATTAGCTGAAATTCAAAGCAAAGACAGTCTCTCTGTGAATACAATGGTATCAATTTAAATACTGTCTCCAGGATAATGTTCAGGATAATGATTGACTCTATACCAGCAGCAGTGTAACTGAGAAAGGATTCTGAATCACCACACGTTTAATGGCAATGCAGAGGTTGCCATATAAATATCTCTGTAACTGCATAACAGCATACTGCAGATGTTGTGGTAAAGGTATGCAAATACCAAAAGCAGATGCGTTATGTGCATTGGTGTGCACGTTTATATCCCATGAATTATCACAAAACATAAAATGAGTAATCGCTACTACGGCAGGAAAATCAAAACTCTAATGGTGACTTCAGGTTCATATCTCTCTCTGGCATAAGAAATCAGATTTGCTTGGCAGAGGTCTTCTCCATATGGCAGCACGTACATTCATGGAGGGACACTAAGTTTTATTATGACTAATCAGATACGTTTAAAATTGTTCTTTAATGCCTTTCGAATCTTTTCAAAATTTGTGTGCCATTACCTCAGTCTGTGGGATGACTAATACTCAAACTGCTGAATTCCTGATATTTGCGATTTGCCTTGCCTTGTGAAGCCTGGGTGATGGCTTTGGAGTGCCATTACTATTTACAAGCTAGAAATTCTGTCCCCAGGTACAAGTGCAGTGTGCCACATGTGGGACAGATTAACCCAAGATGCTGCTTCTCTCTGCTTTAGCCATCCATCTCTAGCTCTTTATTAGTTTTATAGCTGAGAGCAGTAGGCCCTGCAGGCAGATACAGCTGTCAGTTCTGACATATGACCATTTTTTACTTTTTGCTAGCTACAGTCCTGAGGGTAACTGACTCAAGTAGTTCCCCTTTTCTCCCCACAAGCCCAAACAAACCTGAAACTCTCTGGATGTGAAGGGAACGAAGTGACCCATCATTCTGCTTTAGATCCCAGATTCAGCAATACTCATGGGCACCTAATGAAGAAATGTCCTAAATTTTAAGTTTCTAGTTCACTGGAAAGATAAAAAGGAACTGTACCACTTTGAGTGATGTCACACAACACTGTACTTATTGGATGCTCTTTCCTTCAAGCATCCCATTGTGTTTATAGGCAGTTATTGTTCCTGTTTTTGATGACTATTGGTGCAACCTAATTCAGCGTTTTTGCATTTATTTTTATGACAAATAGCAAAGCAGTTTCGCAGAGAGCCCAGTCCTTTGAGATCTGAGCAGCTCTGCAGAGGGAGAAAAACTTGGAGACAGTTTTCTTAATCTCAAAAGTTCAGACTCAAATGTCAAGTCACAGTCAGTGCCAGCACTGGACAGAGTTCAGTCAATCAGATTACCCTTCTTAATCCTATGGGTGCTTTACTTCAAGTCGTCTTTGACAGTTTTACTATCACTGTAAAATTCTGGGGACTGCATTCTCTGCTACAATATTACCTCTGCTTTGTGAGATGCCTCCACTCAGTAGAGAGATTACCTTGGAACCTAACCTATATGGCTATGTTTGGAGATAGCGTCCTTTTGATAAAAGCACACAGTCTCTGGAATAATTGGGTCTTTTGTAAAGTTTCACCATTTTGATCCCGAACGGAGTTTCTTCCTCCTTATTTTCCCCTCAGGAGCTTTACTTCTAAATGGACACAAAGCCACTCTAGTCTGAAATACAGCCTGTTATCTTGGGAATAAGAAAAACATATTTCTTAACTCAAAAACATGTCTCTAAATACACGGTCGAATAGGCTAAAGCTTACTGTTAGTTCTCAGAAGAAAATATTCTGTTTATGAGAACAAAATTTTATATCTATCTGTGAAGAAATACGGGAATATTTCAGCATCAAGGGACAAGAAGTGTGGGGAGCTTATGAATTTTGCATGACGTAAGTGTTGCTATCCGTATGCTTGAGAGGCCACCAGATGATCAAATTGGACATAGTTTTGTAGTGCAAGAAGAGATATGGATCCACATGGTTACAGAACTATAGGGTGAACGAAGAAACAGATGGTAATCAGGAGAATAACTATTAATCTCTGTGCTTCCTTTTACACCACAGGTGAGGAGACTAGACTAGAGGGGATCTGGGCAGGGTATCCACCTTTAAGACACAACACCAGGCCACAAAAGGATTCTCTGGATGGCAAATGAAAGCAGATGTGCTACACAGGGAAACCTGGCACAGAATAGGTTACCCAGAAAGAGTATGAACTGAGGTGTCCTCTCTCCTCCTTTACATTCACATAGGAGGAGAAAACCTTTCACAGGTACCAGCCAGCCCTGAGGAGGAAAATACCTCTTGAGTGGTATCAGAACTTAGAAACATAGGGACATACAGATGTGCCAGACATTAAAGGCACATGGAATATTGAAGGTCACTGTCTCACTTATCTGCATGTCACTAGAGGAAGGTACAAAATATTCCAGTAGGACCTGAAGTCCCTGAAGAAAATCCTCAGGTAGGTAATTGGCTTTAGGTAAGCCTACACCTTTGGAAGAGAGGTGCATCCTGGTTTGAGCTGGTTGAAAAAAAACATCAAAGGAAGAGAACCGTGCACGCTGACCAGCCTGACCCTTGAGAAGAGGTCACTATTCTTTAATCTGAGCGCTAACACAAAGCCACAATATGTGGTTTCTGGAGCAGAGAACTGACAAGCGTGCTGAACAGCCTGGCCAGGAGCCCAAAAGTCTGATAGCAAACTCAGCACGTGCATAGACTGCTCAGTGGTTTACAGTCCATTTATTTCTGCTATGATTTCTGTTCTTAAATAAGTCCTACTTCTCAAATCTAGGGTGTCTGACAAATGCTGTCCTTGGCAGAGCAAAATGGCAGCCACCACACCTCTATGGTGACTGAAGACTGCACCTTCCCTGGGGCAGCCACTGCTCCCAGAGGGGAGAGAATTGAGGCTGTGCCCCTGAGGAGTCCAGAGAAAGAAGGATGGAAAGGAGACCTGTGCTGAGGCAGCCTATGGCAACAGCTGTGGGAAGCCTGTTCTTCAGAGCTGTGCCATCACAGGCAGGGAGTCCTTATGGCCTTCCTTTTTCTCTCACTGGGTATACCTCCACTGCTGTAGCGAGCATGGAGTTGTTATTGCCTCTTAGCTGAGCAGCCTCTCTAGACTCCACACATAGCACTAATTTGACTTTCTAAACTGCAATCAAACACAGATTTGAAATATGCAAATCCAGAGTTATCTTTCCCCTCAATGGTATGCTATCAGCAAACACAGTTGGCTATAACGAAGACAACTCGCCATTCCCTTGAGCAAACTGGATGGCTGGATTTAATACTGCACATATTTGTGAAATTTTTAAGCTACCTTTGAGAAGATAACAAGGCAAGCAGATGAGATGGAAGGAAACGCCTAAAACCAATAGTTATTCAGCTGACAATCTGGGGACCTGAGTTACTGACTTTCCCTGCAGAAACTTAATCATTGCTCTTGAATTCCAGATTAAAAAACAAACACAAAACTGTGGAAAATATTGCCAGAAGATATTTTTAGCATATGAGGCACCAGCTTGGGATCTGCTTGGATAATTCTTTGTCAGGTGAATGGTCTTGGTGAAATAAATGTGAAAATACTCCTATGAAAGTGCTGCACAACTGGAATCCACTTGTCAGACTGCTAATGAGATAGGATTAGTACTAGAGTATTTGTCTCAGAAGCTACATTTGGTTTGCTTACTTACAACTTTGTTTCCTAAACAAAAATTTGTAAATCAATTTTTGATACTGCAAATTCAACCAATTTTGCTCATGAGTACCTTCAATGAAATTAAGGGAAAATAATCATATTAGATCCACATGACAACATATGTGACATAGTGTTCATATGTGAAAATGCCTGACAGGTCTGGCTGCAAAGCAGCGGTCTAGTGGTACTCAATCAGCTTTAGCCAAGCAGTTGAGTTACAAAATCCAACTGCAAGGAAATTTTAAGATCTTTTAGAAATATTTCAGATTGTTTTGGATGACAGTTTCATGAAGAATAAGTTCAAGAGATAGACAGCGAGCATAATAACAGAGAAAAGCCTCATTTAGCAGTATGGAGATGGGCTACATGCAAACTAATGACTAGAGAAAGGCCATAACTATGCTGAAGTGTGAGCAAACTACTGAAGAGTTCAGGGATACCTGGTGGCCACGGTAGCAAATCTTTTGTTACATGGATGCTAATGACATGGATAGACAGTGGAATTGAACACTCAGTAAAATTACAACCTCTCTGTACTTCAACTTAGAATGGCTGCAGAAGAAACATTTGCCAGTTGTTCTGCTGGATCATTTGCTTGGTACATGGCTTTTGTGTTTGGCATTGGAATGGTTTGAATATTTTTCTCTCACTTGCACATTATAATAAAAAGAGTGAATAAAATGTAAATGGACTTAGAAAGATCAAACAAAAGGCCTATTCTCCAGCTGAGAGAGGGCCCAAAGTGCTATTAATCTTGGCTCAGGTGTTCTTCTGCATCATTGTCAGAAGATTGGGCTATGGGCATCATCATTTGCAAGAGCATAAGCAAAAGAAAAAATAAAAAGTTAAGTTTCTTACAGTTTATGAACTTCCCCGAAGAGAACAGTCACCATATTGACTAAGAATTACAGTGTAGAATGCAATGCTACATATTAGTATTACAATCATTTAGCAGAAGAGTTATGGATCAGCATGGCCTTGTGCTATAAGCCT
Organism: Numida meleagris; assembly: GCF_002078875.1. NCBI lineage: Eukaryota > Metazoa > Chordata > Aves > Galliformes > Numididae > Numida > Numida meleagris. Next base: position 15,947,806 of record NC_034416.1, read on the forward strand.
GAGACAAAACTCCCCTCTCTGCCTGTTGCTGTCTATCACCAGCAGCCCTGGGACCTGTGGCAGCGATTCTGTCCCCACACACCAGCCCTCTGCCACACCTCAGGGCCTGACTGGAATGGAATACTCTGGGAAGAAACTCAGTGAATACATCCTTTGCATTTTCTAGGATCTGTTTATAGCAGTGAGGTCAGTTTGCTACTAGTTTATAAGACAGGTTTCTAAAAGAATGCTAATGCTTCATGAAATTTAAATGGTACTTTTCATCTATTCTGTATCATAAGCCCCCAGTCAAATTTATGAGGCGGCCATAATCGGGGGGTTTTCCAGTCTTCATACAAACGAATTTCCACATGCCTGTGAATAAACAAGCCATGTGGATTAGGTCTTGTACCAACCCTGGCTGCGAGCCCAGGCAGAGGGACCTGCTCTGCTCCCGCTCCCCATGATGTGCATCTGCTCCAATGCCTCTTCAAACACATTGCACAGAGAGGGGAATGCAGGCATTACAGATTGCAACCTGGCATGGCTGTGGGTATGGACACTGGGGCAAAGCAAACAATGAGAAGGTTGGGCAATAGCAAACTAGGGACTCAAAACTGGGTCCTCACCAGAAAAGGTGAATTCTATCACCTGCAATTTAGGCTTGTCAACAGCATCAGCTGTGCTGGGGTGGGGAAGGGATTAATGTCCCCAACAGCATTAATGAACAGCTTGGACTACCAGCTGAATTTTCCATTAGCAATATTTCCACTTGAGAATTGTTTAACATGATTCGTACTATTTCACTGGCCTTTTATTTCCTGTCTCATGTTCCACTTAACAAGCCACACCTGTCTGGCACTTCCTGCAAGAAGCCCTGATGCTAGTAATGCTGCTCTGGCAGCTGAGGCTTCAGTATCTTAACCCACTTAAAAATAATTCATTATTAACATTTGGAAAAAAATATGACAGAGACATTTCCTGGTAGGTTACATGTAAATGCTGCCACCAACCACAGGCATCAGAGAGGAATTTTAACTTTACTAGGTAACTGGCCAGTCACTGGGACTCAAATCTCAATGAACATTCAATTAATTCCTAGAAATGGATAGTTCTGGAAACATTAACAAAATGTATCATTGAGAGACCACACTTCCTGAAAATTTCAAAGACATACCTGTTCCAAAATGGTGTTTATTCTGTCTACTTCACAGTCAATTAAGTATCTTTTTTCTTGTCGCCTGTCCATTTCCTCTATAATTCTTCTGAATTCTTGAACATCCTTTATGCTTCCTACAGATCTGGCTGTCACTTGCCAGTTGTTTTGAACTGCTGCTTCCATAATTGCCTGGAGAATGGAAAATCCTGTAGCAGAAGAGACAATGCAGCCATTTAAAATCAGAACAAACGTAAAAACTATTTTGGACGTTTGACAAAGGGTTTGCAAAAAATATACCATCTAAAGGGATGCAGACTAGCTAATAACCTGGAATTGCTTCATTACTTCAGAGAGCAACAGTGTAAGGACCAGTTTCTTATTTCTGCTATGCCACTGCCAAAGTCACTGACTTCAGCAGAACTGTTCGGCGGCAGATGACTGTGAGGCATATCAGAATCTGTCCAATATATCATATTATGACCCTCTCAGGGATGTTTATAGTCGTGCTGGGGTTGATGCCAGCTGAGAATAGGAGCCTGCAGCCATTACTTGGGCAAAAGTCCATCAGTTTGAAGAGCCGGACAGAAGGGGTAATTTGCCTGCGCAGACTGCAGCAACGGGTCATTAACTGGCAAAGGTCCAAGCACTGCACAAGAATGCCAATTAAGGCATTGTACCAGCTACTGGAGCCCTGAACCATGGGAGAATATTTTACTGAGATTCACTTTGACCAAAAAAATGTTTTTTGAATACAGAGCGTAGCAGCACTAATTACACTTTCAGTGCTTCTGTTGAGGTAATACCAACTCATTCAGCAGCCGAAATAGCAGAGAGAAGCAGCATGGACCAAACACTGAACTGCAGGAAGTTACACAAGAAAACAACATTTCATTTCTTGGGAACAGCTGTGCCCAGGCTGCAGGCAGAGCTCAAGTCCCCAAGTGCGAGATGATGCAACTGGGAAAGGCACCTCCCTTCATGTCATGCTATGTAGGGGAGTCACTGGACACAGATTTGCATCCCTTTATTTTAGCATGTAGCTGAGAATTTGGTAATTGCCTGTTTTGATTCAGGAAATTCAAGTTTTTGCATTGTTCTTGTTCTTTCCAATTCAGGTGGATGCCAGTCAAAGGTAGAGTTCATCTACTTCAAACCCACGCAGTCATCTCCAGTGTGGTTTCTTTGTATAGAAGTATTCACATGAGCTACACTTCTGCCCAGATAATTTATAAGCAGAACTTTCAGTCTAATCATTTGGTCACGCTGTGGATTTCTTATCTACACCCAGGCTCGAGAAGCTCAGAATGTCTTCACACCCACAAACACCTACGTAAGCATACATGCCCAACAGATCAGTTCACCACACTCTGTGATAACCCACCCCCTATGCTCCTGAAACTGAAAAGACTTGAGTTACAGAGAAGCAAAATATTCACTGTTTCGTGTTATACCAATAGCTATCCGTCATTGCAGGGCCACGCTGATAACAAACAACTTGTGCCAGAGCCTGACTTTCTGCAGCCTGCTGTGAATCTACAGAGACCGTCTGAAGGCAGGAGTTGTACCGTAGCATCATTACAGATACAAAGAAGGGTGATTTTCTAGACAGCAGTTAGATTATTATAATTCACCATGTGACTTCCTTAAGTCTCACACAAATGCCCTCACTTTCCCAAGGCAGCCTTCTCGATTATTCATGCTTTTCCTTGTATGAATGTGCTTTGTTACCCCATGAAAGGTGGTGACAATTAATATGTACACTGGTTGGGAATTCTTTCTGGCATCTGCTTTCCCCTGAGACTACTGCAACGCTGGCATTTACATATGTATAGTACAATGAACTCAGTCTTCCTTAACATCATATTTTACAAAAATGGCTGTGATATCTGTGACAGCATTATGATTCCATTACATGTAGGAGGAAGATCTAGGCCTAAGATACTTGCTTGGCTACAAATTAGGAATTCTGATGTGAGAGCACAAATAGCACTAATGGGGACTTACAAATACTTTGAGTATAAAGACACACTTAAAAAAAATTGATTCTAGAAAGCAATGAATATTTATAACTTCATTTCATCCTTCATATGATGTGTAAGTATGAATCTTGAGGTTTCTTTAAACAACAGAACACAGATCATAAGTATTTTTTTCACTCAGAATTGAATAAAATGGTTTAAGAAAGCATAAAAAAACACGATACTTTAAAAAATCAATAGCTCTATTTTTTGTTTACAACACATACAAAACTTACAAACTGTCTCAATGAAATAAATGGAAATGAATGTGCTGGAGTGCAGATGCCATCGACTGACTGCCACATACCCTGGTTTCATTTTTGTGTCTGAGCTCACTTCATCAACCTTGAACACCTCAGAAGAAAACTTGGCAATTTTTCTGATGTTGTCCCATGGCATGCCTGTGTGTGTGCATGCACAGCTGTGTTTTTGCACATGTGTATTAGTGGTTACCATTTCAAGAAAGAGAAGAACAACATTACTCAGTGGCCTTCCTCCTCTTCATGAAAACACAATCACGTCAATCTCAATGCAAGAAAAAAAGGTTGCAGATCTTCTTAACTTCTGCATTCTCTACCTCCTGTTTCTCTGTGCCACACCAAATCCTTACAGTCACAGTCCCCTTTCCCCTTTTTGGATCCCAAAACACACCCTATGGTCACCACCCATGCCACGTCAGCCAGCTGCTGGGGATACCTTCCCCACCATAGGGAGTGCCACATGCCCCTCCTGTGACAACTCCCTGGAGCCCTTTACAAGCCTGTTCCCTTGCTTTTCAGAAACCCCGCTCAGCACTCCTGCTTGTAGGAAGGCAGTATGGGTGCCCCTTCACAAGCACGAGTTTCCCAGTCCCGACCTCTGGTACCCACAACGCCAAATGCCTTCAGTACCATTAACTACATTTTACATTGCTCCCCATTATGTGTTATTTCTGTAAACAACATGCCCAGGCTCCAGCTGTACTTTACCATTAGAAGTGCTGTTATATAAGCAGTACAATTGTGCAAATAAAAGGACCATTTTATCTTCAAATGTGAACTCTTCTTGCTCCTTAACAAAGCAACGCAAGCTGTGGCTGTTCAGTGGTATGCCTGGGTAATGAATGTGCAAATGGTGCTCCCTGTTTTGTGAGCATCAGTGACTAGACCTGCACACTGAGCCTTCCCATCTCCTGCCCTCCAGCCAATGCACTGTGGGGATGCTGCACAAAGGATGCTCTTTGCAGCCCCCCCAGTGGTGTGGATCTCTCAGCCCAGCCGCCCTGCAGGAAGCCAGCCAGCCACCTCTACTTTATAGGTTTCCATGGGCTGCATTATTTCTACCCGGAAAGGCTAAAGAATCATAGAATAGCTTAGAAGGGACCCCAAGGATCATCAAGCTCCAACCCCCCACCGCAGGCAGGGTCACCAGCCTCCACATCTAATACTAGACCAGGCTGCCCAGGGCCCCATCCAGCCTGGCCTTGAACACCTCCAGGGACGGGGCATCCACAGCCTCCCCGGGCAGCCTGTTCCAGAACCTCACCACTCTCATAGTGAAGAACTTCCCCCTGATATCCAACCTAAACCTTCCCTACTTCAACTTAAAACCATTTCCCTTTGTCCTGCCATTATCTACCCTTGTAAAGAACTGACTTCCCTCCTGTTTGCAGGTTCCCTTCAAGTACTGGAAGGCTGCAATGAGGTCACCCCGCAGCCTTCTCTTCCCCAGGCTGAACAAGCCCAGCTCCCTCAGCCTGTCTTCATAGGGGAGGTGCTCCAGCCCTCTGCTCATCATTGTGGCCCTCCTCTGGACCCTCTCTAACAGCTCCCTGTCTTTCTTGTATTGGAGTCCCCAGACCTGGATGCAGTACTCCAGAGAGTACTCACAAGAGCTGAGTAGAGAGAGACATTCACCTCCCTCTTCCTGCTAAAGGGCTGGCAATCCACAACAGATCTGTGAAGATGCAATGCAGAAAGCATTATACTGCTTCAGATATTAAAGCCAAAAATATTTGTAAGGCAAGAAAACCTGTCTTCCTCCTGCAAGATGACAGCAACAAGGTCTCCTCTGGGCAGGCTCACAACACCACCATGACTGAAATTCAGCGGTTGCTCATTCTGTAGTCATTGGTATAAACACATACAACAGGAAAACCTCATTCAGCCCCAAACCTGATCTTTCAAATACTTCTTAGTCAGACTGTGGCTGTGAATGAAGCAGATGGAGAATGCATTTCTCAGGAAGTGCTGCTGCTGAAAGTGCATCCTTCTGATGAAGGGAACAAACTCTTAAGCAGGGTGTGTTGTAACAGAACAAAGGGAAATGGTTTCAAGCTTAACGAGGGGAGATTAGGGTTGGATATAAGGAAAAAGTCTTTTACAGTGAGAGTAGTGAGGCACTGGCACAGGCTGCCCAGAGATGTGGTGGGTGTCCTATTCCTGGAGACATTCAAGGCGAGGCTGGATGGGGCTCTGAGCACCTGATGGAGCTAGAGGTGTCCCTGTTCACTGCAAGGGAGTTGGACTAGATGACCTTTAAAGGTCCCTTCCAACACTAAGGATTCTATGACTCTATGCCAGCCTTTCTGATGACACCACATCTCTTTGCTGCACTGTGGCATTAAAACATTGGCATTACTGATTTACAGGTATGTCTGGTCGCACGATGACAAAGCCCATACTTCACAGGTCACACAATAGCTGTGTACTGCTTTGGTGCTTCTAGCCATGTCCTGGGCAGGGGCTGCACCTGTGACTGCTGAATACAACCACACAAGTCAGACTGACCTGCACCTACTAAAAGTACCAACTCTGGGCTTAATATTCAAGTGCAGTGTAGTCCAACTTATTCTTAAATTATTAATGATTGAAAAAAGCTAACCCTCATCTAAACTGTCAGCAAAATGACTGCGCTGGAAGAAACTACAGCAATAAAACTCAAATAAAACAAGTGCCCAGCTTACTACTCAGTGAGCTGAAGCAAGTATTTTGCTTTTTGCTGACTGAGGCTCGCAAAGAGAAAATATTCAATACAATTTTTCCTCAAAGCATGGAAAATATAATTTGTTGCAATCTGTGCTTTAAACAAACCAGACAGAATTACATTCTGGGCAGCCCTCAATGCAGCCAGACTGAGACACATACACTCGGTATCTTCACAGGAAGAAATGCTTGTGTCTTTGTCTTTCACACTGTTCCTTTGATACAGGGATATCTGACCCTACCAGCAGAGTTGAAGAGGACATTTAACTCTTTTTCATCTGTTTATGAAGCCCACAAAACATCTCCCACATCTCCATAAGCAAAATTCATCTAAGCAGTTTACTCAGCCAGATGAAATCCTACATAATTCATCACTGAACTTATTTAGACAACAGCAGTCATTAATACGTCATGAGTAAATGACCACACTGGAACTTCTGTAACATCACACGAGAGCCCTCACAGATGGCACCAAAGTACTAAGAAAAAAAAATACCAGTGACGTAATTAACTCCTTTTCTGAATTTCTAGGTAAGATCTTGGATCTTAATCTCATATTAGAAATGGAACAGTATTTGCTTGCAGTTCCTCTCTTTTTCCTCGATGAGTACTTAAGCTCTTTAAGGAGTATATCTTCCTGGAAGGCAGCATGTTTTTGCCTGGTGAATATCATGAACATCAGCTTTGATCCAAATACTCGTGTTTTGAATTTGTGACACAATCCAAAGAACGTGAATCCTGGCTTACGAGCAAACTTCGGGGATTTAGCTATGGGCTCACATTCGACCAGGCCAGGAAGGAGGCCACCAAGGCAAGCGCTTCCCCAAGCCACATCCAAGTTCTATGATGCCAGCTTACTTTGAGTGTACCAGAGGTCTGTAAGTTGAGATACACATAAATATTCTGTGTGTTTGGCACTAAGCCTAGCACTAACATAAAGCAAATGGATCAACACGATACATGTGACTAAAAATCAGCTACCCAACTCAAATCCTGCTCCATCAAAGTCCAAGCATGTCAGTTTGCTAAGTACCCTTTGCACAGCCCGCATCTGCTCAATGATATTGAAGCAGGGGGAAAAGTGATGAGACACTACATTAATCACTAGTAAGAGATGCAGCAACTGACCCTTACGCTGGAATGCTGTCTCAGTCTAAAACATGAGAGTTCAAATTATTAACTAAAAATTTAATAACCACATTCCATGTGTTTTTGACTTCTGCTTTTCATTTTTGATTCGTTTCTATCTAGTAACCAACACATGAAGCATTGCACTCTGGTGCTCTGCTAGCAGACAATCTTCTAGACCAAGCAACAAACATTCTAATGTTAATTGTTTCTTCTTCTTGGATTCAGTAAGCCTCTAGTTTCCCCTGTATACACATTATATTACTGCAACCTGTCATCCATAAACACAGAAACCTACACAAACAGACACGTCGGCTTGGTTGTGTGAAAGTGAACTTGCTTGGCTCTAAAAGAGAATTTACAGGAACCATCTGGTCCGCATTTGTTTGGGATGGGATACAGCTAAACATGCAGGAATTCAGATCTGCCGAATGCACATAAAAAAATAAATAAATAAGGCTTTTAAGTGCTTCTTTCAGAATGCTTTTCACCTTGACCCGTTCTTCTATAACATTCTTGCATCTAATTCATCTCATGTTTTACTCAGGTTTTAGGTCAATGCAACTCAGTGATTTTGAATACAGCTCTGCCAGTGTAAAATGAGAGTAATGTAGTAAGGGAGCAAAGAGTACAATAACCAAGGGCAGACGTAAAGATACCACAAGCAATGCTGTCACTTCTGCAAGGGAACTCTTACATATGACTTTCACAATGATGCTGACAGGTCTCCTAGTGTATGACAGATACACTACCTTGATACAATAATAGGATCTGAAGTTTATTGAAACAGTTGTGTCTAGTTTTAGCTTCCCCATTCTTTAAGTATTTTCAAGTGAATAATGATATTTGAGCTGTTACAGTCTTCTGGATGCAAATGGGAAACAAAACAGATGAGATGGCAGCACTTAAAAAACAGAGTACTCTGCTTAGGGAAAACATAACTGGTAGACAATTTGGTAGACAACTGTGCAGAGAAGGCAGAAAAACAAGCAAAGGAGACCAAAGAAAACAATAATATATTCTGAGAAGTGACAGAAGGTGAAGAGCACTGTGTTGTCCAGTGGGCACGGGCTGCAGGGTATCGTCTCTGTACTTATTAGAAAGAAAAAAGTCTCGATACTGATGCTGTCAGAAAGCTGACAGAGGTAGCGGTGAGGGCACCCGTCACCAGAGGATGCTGTGATCTTGGAGACATGGGCATAGGGGGTTATGGAGGAAAGACCACCCAAAAGGAAAACATTTTTTACATGCAAGCAGTGGAACTGTAAAACTACATTAACATTAAAAATAATTAGCTTTCAAGTTTTTGGAGATCTGAATGCAAATAATTAAACTGCTAAAGTGCAAAGTAATTTTGTTTGTTAAGTTCCACACGGAGTCAAGGGCTTTGTCTCTCTCCAGCAGAGACCTGAAAGCTGGAAATTACAAAGCAAGCACAATACTGTCATAAACACAGTGGGATTCAAAACTTGGAATTGAACTCCAACGATATTCCTGCCCAGTGCCTATTCCCTGAATGCTCTGAGCTCTCCAGCAAGGACACGCTCTAAGAGACATCAGCAAACTCCAGAAACATCATTTGCTGAGTACAGTCCTGCATCCTACTGCTGTCAGGAAACCAACAACCTAGTCTGCCAGATACCACCAAGTTGACCAAAATAAGGCCCTAAGTCTGCCCTTAACTTCAGGCACATTTGGATGACAGTCTGTAACACTAATGCAATGGAAAGCGCAGCAATGATAGCAGGGTAGCAAAGTCCTAGACTACAGCAAGTGAGGATATGACCAAGTGCAACAGCTGTTGACACAGAAACAAAAGAAAAAAACCTGCTTACCTTTAGAAGGCCTCAGGTAGACAGGGATCTCCAGAGATCCCCTCACCTCCACTGCCAGCCCTTAAATGAGGCCTGGGAAGGGTGGATCCTGGCTCCACCCCCTCCTGGTCACTCAGGTGCACTGCATGCACCTGAGCTCCCCTGGGCTGGCCCTGCCTTCCCACCAGGTGCTCCATCACTGCTTCAGGCCATGACTCAGCATTGCCACTACATAGCCCCTTAGATTCTCTTTCTAGTTTGAGAGAAAGACATAAGAGAACAATGTTTTTTACCATGTTCGTAAGAGGCATGGAAACCAATGAAAGGTAACACAGACATGAATCCTTTTGTAGGAATCATTCATGACCTGTACCTGCAATTGAGAAGCTAAAAGAGAACAAAAATCCCAACGTGTTGACTAGCACTCAACTGATGAGGCTAATTACTGCACGTTAAAAATACATACCTAATTGTGTTTACATATTTATCTCAGCAAAAAGACTCTAATTAGGAGTCACAGAGTTAGCAATTACCAGGCTGGAAAAGAAAACCTAACTTGTCTGCAAGACAACTGAAGCACGTTCCATGTGAAGCCAGTTCTCAAAGGGAAAGCTTACAATAGCCAAAATCGGAGCATGTGCAGTTGTTGCAAGACACGTGATGAATCCAACTCACCTTCTGGTGACACAGTGACTTTGAGGGGATACGTTTGGCTTATTATCACTCAGAGAAAAACAGAGAATGGAAAGCCACAATGATGCAACAGTGGGCCGCTAAGCACCTAGCTCAAGGCCTGCTGGATTGAGTGGGGTGGTGTGACAAATACTGACTCTATCTAGGAAACCAAGGCCCTGCTCCTGTACACAGTGCTAATGCTGGCCTTCCTATCTGCAAACATTACTCCAGAAGTATGTGTAGGCACATACGTGGGCACACAGAGTCTACACTTAACACAATGCAGTGCATACAGTGCATATCATATGAGATGTTTTTATATCATTCAATTTTCAGAAAAATCTTAAAAAATAATAATAACAGAATGAAGAATGACTTGTCTTATACCTCACAGAGAATTAGTAATAGGGCCAATATTCAATTTCAGGTTCTCCTAATTCATATACATTGATTTATTTCAAGCCATGACCTAGTTGAATGTAAACATTTAGAGATTCTTACACTGCAAACAACAGTGAAACTACATAGTAAAACCATCAGAATGTTATCTCAGAAACATTCTGCTTGTAATCCTATTTGCTAGAGTAAATTGAAAGCTATCTAGCCCCTTACTGAAATGGGATACTGATGGAAAGAGTTAGTTATTCTTCTGGGTGAAGTTGTGTGATTTTGATAGAACTGCAAATAAACTTAAAAGGAAAATAATGTGCGGAATTATCATCTGAGAAAGGAAATAAAAATTAACTCTTCTTTTAATCTTAAAACACTTATTTGGCCAAAACAGAATATTAGTGCTTTCCTTCTGATATACTGGAATAGGGAAACTTATCCACTTATCAACATTTTGAATTTTGAAAATATCTTTTTTGAGAATAGCTAAAACCTGACCTCATATACCATGCATTCATTTAAAGAGCTACAAATCTAATTTCTATTAATGATGCAAACTTAAGATTATTGATAACACAAATTAATTCTTTGCCATGATATGCAGAGTTTTTAGCATGAGTATGCAAGAGTACTGCTGACTGCTTTCTTAAAAACATGTCTAGAACTGCTGAGTCTAAAAAAATGATAAGTATTATTCCTTTGAAGAAACAATCACAGAAGATTATGGTAATCAGACTATGAATTCAAATACATATTCATCACAAAAGAACAACAACTGAGTTCACTTCAGATAAATGTCTTGGAAAAGATTATGCTAGTTGAACTGTCTTCAAACATAGTAAAATTACTCTTTGTATCTGACCTTCAGTCAATCATGTTAGAAAAATATTTATTCCTCTCCCTAACCTTTATCTACACTTTCCGTTTCTCAAACTACCTGAGCAAACAAACCTTTTGCCTCCGAGAATTTTCATTAACAGATGCTATCAGCCTTTCAAAGTCTCTCTTCATCAACATCTCACCCTTTGGTATCCTGCATTTTAATTGCCCTTGCAGCTGGAATACGTCTCACGTCTCAACCAGTAAGTTAATTTCCTTTTATTTATTCTGAACACTAAAAAAATACAGCAATCAAAGGGTGAGTGCTGATTTTAAAAATATTCTGAAATTTAAATGAGTTTTTATGATAATATAGATGATAATTTATGGATCCATACTCACAGCATGCATGCGTGTTTCTTTTCAGTCACTCAGTTTGTTATTTCTGCCTTTTTATTGCCCATAGCTAGCAACACAGAGCTTTCACACAACATTGTTACTTTATTTTTTCAGTTCAAGCATTTCCTTTCATAACAACCATGTACTTGTTAGTTACAAGGTCTTGTATGAGTTTGAGATAGATCTGTACTCCTCTGACTACTTGGCACTACCTGGCCTGAACTGGGATTGAACATGCAAGTGCAGTTTGACTGCATTGACCAGAGCACTGGATATGTCACCCAACTTGCTGTATACTGAGTCTTGCCGCAGCGAGGCCACGGGATGACAATGTATAACCCCAGCAGAAGATTAGCATGACACTGGTATACAACACAAAATCTGAACCAGCATAAAGCTTGGGGGGTAACAAGTCACCCCTTAACACAAATGAGGCGGCAGAATGAATACGTGCTGGCTCAGTGCACTGCACCGGTAACCTAACTCCATTACCTTTTGCACCATGATGTTCTGAGGGTCAAAAAGACCTGGTTTATCCTGCAGGATGGTGACACACAACAGGCACACTGCCTTCAGAGCTAAACTACCAAAGGCCAGCCAGGAGATTCATAGGTCTTCACTTGCTATTGAAGATGGACAACAGAAGTGAAACAATGCCTTGTTGTTAATATGCAACCTTATAATCCTATCTATTAGAAGCCTGCTTCATTATATAAAAAAACATTAAGGATTTTAACCTTAGCCACGTCTTCTCTGTTCATACACATTAGTTTTTGGGTGTGGATTTGTATTTTGCAGTTCCCAAACGCAGGGGTTGCAGTCAGTATCCTTAGCTGGGGAAAAAAAACCAACAACAGATTTATGTATCTGTGGTCAGTTACTGAGGGTGCTGTTCCTAGCCTAGCTCGTGGAGACAGCTTAGATGAAAAATTATGCTGAAATATATGGAAATGTGTGAACATTTCAGCATAGGTATCGGTAACCGGAGACGTCAGCGTGATTCAAAACTTTAGCTCTGGCTTCATTTTCCCAAGTTTTGATGTTCTCAGATGGGGAAAGAGGGAGAGAAAGAGCATTGTCACAGCTGGCTCCACACTTAAGCTGGGCTTCAGATTCAAAGTGTCTAGCTTGTGATTATAGCACAACTTCTTCCAAGACATTATGCCCAGGGATTGATTTTTTTTTCCCTGTGGTGCAATCCCATTCATTGTCATGCTCCTCAGATAGAATTTGCACAGGAAAGCGTAACAGTTTTTATCTAAAAAAAATAAATAAATGGTAATATTATCTAGGCACGGGCAGAGTTTGTCTAACTTACTGCTCTGATAATTGATGATTTAGAAATACTAGTCTGGTGGGCTTCAGACAGAAACAGGGCTCAGGGAACAACACAGGACTTCAAGGGCAATTTATACAAAGGCTCAACTTTACCATAGGTGACCACCTTGGACAAAACTGATTCTGCCTAGCAAGGACCGGCCAGATTTTCAGAGGCAGTGAAGATGTAGATGCTGAAGCATCTCAGCAGGAGGGGTACCTGCGCTCCTCTGATTTAAAGGGCAACCAGGCACGTATCTCAACGAGGTACTTCTCACAGTGTGACTATGTTGAAACCCTGAATGCCTCGAAAAGCCCTGTCCTGTATGTCTTTGGAAATCACTTATGAAAATAGAATGTGTGCTTTTCAGGGATACGTACTTTGTGGCCCGCTTAAAAAGTAGCACAGAATTCTCCACAGAATACACTGTTAATTAGTTATTTCATTGCAACATGTTCAACAAGTGCACAGATAAGGAGTGGCTAAATGGGATGCACACATCTGAATAGGACTATCAGCTATTGCAGTGATAGAATAGTTAAAAGGAAGGGAGCTTGCATATAACCTACAAGCTCCTTATTTTCATAGTTTGAAGCTAAATTCTTCTTAATGTTTTCTCAGAGTTATTTTGTAAAATTAGGAAGCTGTAACAAACACATCCTTGGGACCAGTCAGCCTCAGTACTCCAATTACTTTGGGCTTCGCACCCAATTACACTGCCAAGTGTTTACTCTTATTTAAAGCATTTATATGCTGTTAGAATATTCAATCCGATATTCAGTGAAACAAAATAACTATTCTATTCCATTTGTTTTGGTATTACGCTGATGCATGACTACTCTTCCGTGACTCGGAAGTCTCACAAATCTGACTGCATGGCTAGCCAACTACAATGATAAAATATGCAAAAAAAAATGGTATTATCTAATCTGAAGGAGAAAATATATAGTGAATGGTGCACAGAGCTAGAAGCACAAGTACTGACAGCCCTTATCACTTAGTTTATCATTACTGCAGTCATTCAGGCAGAGAAAGGTCTCACAGAACAAGTGAGGTCCCTGACAGACAGAATGGGAAGGTTGTAAGTGCTCTGCACAAATGAACACTCAAAAACAAAAGGTTATCACTCCACCACTGCCCTCCTTCAGTAGAGTGGCACTTTTTAGATGTTTAGTCATTATTTTTTCCCCAAGTACACTAAATAAGGTTTCTTTATGTTAACATTTTCTGCCACTGAAATAATCTCTATGCAAGTATGAAAAGCAAGGGAAAACCAGGTCAGTCACGCCTGTGAGCAATTGGAATTGAATTCAATTAAAAAAAAATGCATCTAACCTGACTAATTATTAACGTACAGATGTTCTAGGCTCAAAATATAATGGTAAGGCTTACTCCAGGGAGCTGGTCCCCTCTGATGGTTCTCAATGCTAACAAACCCTCCCCTTGCAGTGGAATATCAAGCTAATACTTTTATTTCTACAGAAGGATGTTCTATTGTTTCTGAAAAAAAAAAAAACAAACAAGCATTTTAAAAGTATGTTCTTTAAACACTGGATTCTTATGACTGTGCTATAAACCACAGCATATCAAGAAGTCATGAATCATATGTAATTCTACACTCACCAGCTCTCATTCAGTCTTAGCTATTGATGCCAGATCTTCTTGCTGACTGTTTGGAGCATGGCCCATCACTTTGCTGATTTCTTTCTTTCATTTTTAGATGAAACAAAAAACCTCTCTATACTGTGCATCTTTGCCCTCATTCTTTAGATGGCCCTTTTGGCAATGGAGATCTTGTTGGTATTTTCATTCCTGTATATGAGAATGAGCACCGTTGTCTTCCTTGCTACATCTCATGTCTTCTGCTCACTTACTCACCCCACTGCGATTCACCTCTGTCACTTTGGATGATGTGAAATGGAGGGATTATTAAAACTGAAATCATGCTGAAAGATGCAGGGCTGAGATTATGGTCCTACCATGCAGTTAAGCACGTCCCATCTCTTCCACAATTAATTATGTGTTGCATTAGTGGTTCAGGTACAAGCCACAGCACACCTTCAGCCCAACTTAAGTGCATTCCCAAATGTCTTTATGTATTTAAGATTCCAGAGGGGCATGGATTTATGCCTTTATCTATCCTGAACAGCAGATGAGAAACAACTTGACTTCTCAGTTCCTCAGCCTTCCACATAACACCACCTCCTCATCTTCCACATACCGTAATATTTAGTAATATTTCTTCTCCCTCTTACTTCCTGGGGCCATAACACCCAAGGGATTTAGCTCTCAGGATGAGACCTAAATTAACAGTATGTGCTCTGGACTAGTTCTTTTCCATTCCCTGCACAGAGTTTTACAACACTGGCAATCACCATGAGCCTAAATCTGCTTCAGCTAGAGACATCTGGAATTTCTGTGGGAATTTAGAGCTCAATTGTGAATATGCCAGCCATATTCCTGAAGTAATTAGTATGAGTTGTTCCTAAAAGAGCTCACAGAAAGACTGAGTTTAGTTATAAGCATATAATTCTGAAAGAAAAAGGACCTCATGGCATTTGGAATTTAAAAGCAAGCAATTTGCAATATTTTTCATGTAATTATTTGGCTCATCAGGCCATGGCCACAGAGTGGTTTGTAATAGTTCCTTTCTACATCTATACAGAAGTCTTATTTACTGTCTAGACCTGCAAATATTTCTTTTGAAGCAGAGTAATCATGAAGTGATTCACTTTATCCCAAGCACCGAACACTTCTCCAGCAGCACTGAGTTCCAGGGAGCTTTGCCATTCACTGCAGAGGGAACAGCATCAAATGCAGTATTGTACTGCGTACTCCATTCAACATAGAGCAGCAAGAGATCCTGTGATTCTGCACCGCATTTGCCACAGTTTTTCCACTTTGCTGGGGGCTTATTATTTCTTGTAAAATACAGTAATCTGGTTGGTCTCCTGAAGTTAAAAATAAACTTGTTAAAATTAAAATTAACTTGGCCAACTGCACAGTAAATTATTACAGAAGCAGCAAAATAAAATTTCATTTTGTTACATAGTAGAAATGGGAAACTGAACCTCTGATATTTGCCAGCTTTATAATCTCCAGCTCTTCTTTCTTAGCTCCCTCCTGATGGATGCCTTCAAACACCAGGACTCTAATTTGTACCAGCAGCACTTACCAAAGTGGAAACTTGTGTCTGTTAACAAGAAATTAGTATGTAGCTGTCACAGTCTATCAGGAGTAACTTAGATCTTTTCTAAAGAGTAGATTTTCTAATGGCAAAAGAAGAAAGAAAGGGTACATTTGAATCCCAATGACAATCTTTTACGAAGTCACAAAAAGCATTTCTTGTCACGTGTTCATGGATAACAGACACGAGATTCAAGCAGCATGGAAGTGTCTAATGCACTAGACATACTTCCCATTGGCTTCTCTAGGAATTTTGCATACAGCTGTATATCTGGCGTGGCACAGAAAAGATCTCTGCTAGCAGACATTCATATTTTCTTGCTTGATTTTTTTCTCCTAAATAAACAGCTGGTACTGATAATGTGAGAAAGGTTTCAATCCCTACTGAAGATGCATTTCCTGTATCCTTCCTCAGAGCAGCAATATTGAACTTCAAAAACACACTGGATCCACCTCTAACATTTCTGTGCCATGGGAGCTCCTTGCCATACATGATGAGCTTTTACAGTAGCTCTATTTTAAAGAACAACTTAAATCTTCTTCTTGGCACTTGAGGACCCGGACTGTGGCTTTCTTCAAAGTGTTGCAGAACATCATTACTAGCACTTGGTTTGGAAGGCAGGAACTGAGGGAGAGATGCCTCTCCCACTGTAAGTGAAAATCAGGCTCGTGATGGCCTGAGAAACATGAACATCCATAAGTCTACAGGTCCCAATGAGAAGCAGCTTATGATGTGACAGCAGTCAGACTATGCTAAAGTAGTTGTTCCACATCCAGTGGATTGTGGTGGAAATCAGGTTTTCCTCACTTTGCTGGATGGACAAACTGCCTCCCTCTACCCTGCGTAGTAAATAAAATTGCAGTGTGTGTGTCTGAAGTACACACACTGACCTCAGTGATGCATTCTAAATGGTTATTTCAAATGCTTTTTCCTCCCAAAAGTCACATGGATAATATACTTCATTCCTTTGGAAAGAATGCCCAGGAGAAAAAGCACAGGGATCTATAAAGGCAAAACCACTGCTACGGTGCCCTTACTCTGTTTGTTTGTTTGTTTTCCCAGACAGAAGCTGCATTTTCTGGCTGGCTTATTCTCTTTCAAACAGAATGGCCTTTATAGAATGGTCAGCAAGTCTGACAGTTTTAACAGACTCGTTGCTCCCACAAAGCTGATGCACCTAATTTGTGTCCCTCCCCATAGAAGGTGAGGCTCCATTTGGCATTTCCAAAGCAACTCACAGCAGTTGGCTGCTACAATTCACAGAATCACAAAAACACAGAATGGCAGGGGTTGTAAGGGACCTCAAGAGATCATCGACTCTAACACCCCTGCTAGAGCAGGTTCCCTACAGCAGGTCGCACAGGTGGGTGTCCAAATGGGTCTTGAATATCTCCAGAGAAGGAAACTCCACAACTTCTCTGGGCAGCCTGTTCCAGTGCTCCATCACCCTTATCATAAAGAAGTTCTTCCACGTCTTAGTACAGAACTTCTTATGTTCAAGGATTAGGCCATTGCTCCTTGTCCTGTCACTATGCACCACTGAGAAAAGCCTGACCTCATCCATTTGCCACCCACCTCCCCTTAGGTATTTATAAACATTAATCAGATTCCACTGATGAAGCAGGCAGAGCTGGTGCATAAGGTAACTTCTAGGCATGATTAGAAAACAAAGCTCCAAAGTTTAAATTTACAATAGAATCATATAATCATTTAGGTTGAAAAAGGCCCTTAAGATCATCAAGCCCAGACACACACTTAGCACTATCATGTCCATCACTGAGCCATGTCTCTAAGCACTGCATCCACGTCTCTCAGAATCACAGAAACACAGAATATCCCAGGTTGGAAGAGACACACAAGAACCATTGAGTCCAATCCTGGGCTCCACACAGGACCACCCAAAACCCAAACCCAATGTCTGACAGTGGTGTACCAATGCTTCTTGAGCTCCAGCAGCTCAGGGTGGTGCCCATTGCCCTGGGAGCCGTTCCATGCCCACCGCCCTCTGGTGTAGACCCTTTCCCTCACCCCCAGCTGTCCCTCCCCTGACACAGCTCCATGCCATTCCCTTGGGCCCTGTCGCTGCCCTCAGAAAGCAGAGCTCAGCGCTGCCCTTCGCTTCCTGTGATGAGCTGCAGCCACCATGAGGCCTCTGCTCAGCCCCCTCTGGTCTGGGTCCAACAAATCCAGGGGCCTCAGCCACCCCTCATACGTTTGCTCTCCCCATCTTTGTAGCCCTCCTTTGGATGTTCTCTAATAGTTTTATGTCCTTCTTATATTGTGGCACCCAAAAGTGCACCCAGTGCTCGAGGCGAGCATTGCCCCATTGCAGAATACAGTGGGACAAAAACCGCTGTCTCTGAAATCAACCTCCAGGGATGGCAGCTCCACCATTTCCCAGCACAGCCTGTCCAATGCCTAACTACCCTTTCCATAAATAAACCCTTCCTGATTTCCAATTTCAACCTCCCCTGGAGCAACTCAATGCCATTTGCGGCTGAGTTAAAAGCTTGCCTCTTAAATGATACACTTCTATCAACTGCGTGGGAAAAAGCTGGTATTATCTTGGAATTTGATTTTGTCTAAAAAGAGGCCAGGATGAGGAGCCACACTGCCTTATAACACTGTGGTAGGTAGATCCTTTCTTGAGCCATTTTGCTAGAATGCAATAGCATGCAGTGGTCCTCTGTGATCAGGGACACAGCTTCTGGAACAAACACCAACTTCTCTGTCCGCCACAAGCAGGAGAGACAAGCTTGCCTTCCTGGCAGAGTAATTTTTTTGTTACTTAGCTAAGTGGATTTTGGAGACTCTATTCCAATGCTTACGATTTTTGCTTTGAAAATCAAATAGGACGAAGGAAAAGCTGTCATCAGCTTTAATGGGATTTTTATCATGGCATTTGTGAGGACTTCAGCGATGCTGGTGTGAGAATGAGTGATACATGGCATTAGGGGTAAGAGATGAGAGAGTCTCAGAGCCAGGCTTTGTCCATGCAGTCCATCTGCAAAAACGCTCTCACCACGAGAAGGCACAACCATACACCATGGCTTCACACAACCCCTGCAGTGTCACAGCACTATTCATCTTCTCTGTGTGACAAGACAAAAATAATAGAGATGAGGCTGACTCTCTGGAAAGCACCCTGCAAGAAATACGACAGCAGGTGAACCTGACTACTTTTTGTCTGATGGTTTTCTTGCATCCGGGTGGCACAGCCTTAGCTCTTAAGCAGCTCCTTATGATAGCTGCGGTTTGGACATCTGTGCCTGATCATTCCTAATGTAAATCCAAACTAACACTTGTGGCAAAGGGAAAACATCTCTTGTTTGCATCAATAAAATACTATGCTATTAATCTCTTCACTAGCTTACTGTTTAAGTGAATGATGTTTAAGAAATCTACGAAGACAACACATGATCAACATTGTACTAAGGAACTTAGGGGTCATATGGACAAGACTACACAGAGCAGAAAATGAAACAAACATAAAAAAGAGTTTGTTCCATACCTGGATAATTGTAATCAAAACGTCTGCTATATTTGCCTTTGCAAACAGTGTTAATGGTAATTTTTACTTAGGACGTATTTATAAAAAGCTATACATGATCGATGAACACCAAATAATTTTACATAACGTAGAAGGGCAGTAATTCTGTAACTTAATGATTTAAAAAGCAATGCTAAATAACAGTTCTGTTTTTGAACAAATTCAGCATGGGACAAGATTTATAACATGTTTACAGTTTCATAACCAAGATCTTTCTAAAAAGTTACTTCTAAAACAAAATTAAGCATTGATGCTAATAAATGAAGGCCGCTATGCGAATAGTTCTAGTCTCAGTAAAATCATGTCTTTGTACAGAATAACAAAATATTTAACTGAGATGTGGAGATGGCCAGAAAAAGATCCTGATGCATTTCTTTTTGGCAAAAAGCAGCATGCTCACCACTGGCTGCTCTTCTTCTGTAAAGTGTGGCCATTGGCCATTCTCAAATAAATTAAAAACGTTCTTTGATACACTGCATGAGTCACCGATGGGCACAGAACTTCACTTAGCTTTTAGGGAAGTGTCCTGTTAGCAATTCCCCTCTACTCAGCTCTTCCCCCTCTACTCGGCTCTTGTGAGGCCCCATCTGCAGCACTGCGTCCAGGCCTGGGGCCCCCCAGTACAAGAAAGATGCAGAGCTCTTGGAACGAGTTCAGAGGAGGCCACCGAGATGATCAGAGGGCTGGAGCACCTCTCCTATGAAGAAAGATTGAGGGAACAGGGCTTGTTTAGCTTGGAGAAGAGAAGGCTCCAGGTAGACCTCATTGTGGCCTTCCAATACTTGAAGGGAGCGTATAAACAGGAGGGGGGAACGATTGTTTATGAGGGTGGATAGCGATAGGACAAAGGGGAATGGTTTTAACTAAGACAGGGGAGATTTAGGTTAGATATTAGGAGGAAGTTTTTTCACACAGAGGGTGGTGACGCACTGGAACAGGTTGCCCAAGGAGGTTGTGGATGCCCCGTCCCTGGAGGCATTCAAGGGCAGGCTGGATGTGGCTCTGGGCAGCCTGGTCTAGTGGTTGGCGACCCTGCACTCAGCAGGGGGGTTGAAACTCGATGATCTTTGAGGTCCTTTTCAACCCAGGCCATTCTATGATTCTATGAATTCCTGCTGCATCTGTTCAGTAATAGAGCCAGTGAGCTCTTTTCAATGAGCAGTATGTATACTGAAAAAATAGAGCTTAGGGAGGTGAAGGAACACAAGAATAGGTTAATTCAGGCCAAGCTTAATTCATAATTCTGGCTGAGAAAAGGAAGAAAAATATTTTCAAAATGATTCTACCTGTGTTTTCACTTCAGAATCTGAGCAAAGATTAAACAAGAGGTTATCTTTAAAGTAACATGAACCACACCTAAAATTGCTCAGCTTGGTCCAAAATGAATGTTGCCATTTTTGTTACACCGAACATTTCCCAATCTTTTCCAGGCAAAACATGCCTGTCTTTTTGCCTTCATTCTGGTGCAATAATGAGCAATTATTTGTGTAGTAGTTTTCAAGAACCCTCATCGTGGTAGTTGCTGCAGAAACACAAGGCAAGAAGGCATTCCCTCCCCCATCTTCAGCAGCAACTGTAGGTTAGATACAACAACTAGGTGGGTTTTTACCCTCTGAATTCAAGAAAGGTATAAAAAACAATAATCAAATATTACAAAGTCACCCACAATAAAACTTCTCATTATTGGCGCAATGAACCTATTGTTCTTGAGCAAACATTAAATAGCATTTATTATTCACATAAGTCCTAAAAATCACCCCTCTGAGATTAGGTAAAAAGAACACATTTGAAGCTCAAAATATGGGAAAATTCTCCATCTTCTTTTACAGTCAAGATTTTGTACAGTTTTTATATCTGTGTTACAGTTTTGTTGCTGTTTCCACTGAACCTGTCATGAAATTACTTTTAAATACAAGAGGTCAAATCTTTACCTGTTGCAAATCTGCACTACTTTACTTCAGAGAGCTGCAGTAATGACTTTTACCAGGCTCGGAGGCATATTCTGATTTTTGCACACGTGAACTGACTTGGTTACATTCAGCAGTCTGAATTCCCTGCAGTAGAAGTTTCAATGTTAAAAACACGGACAAAATCCAGCTTTATAGAGGGAGGCCACTGAAGCCACAAAAACATTATCTGCAGAGAAATGCAAATGAATACCGCATAAACCATGACGATGTCTACGCAAAATGAATGGCACTTATAACTTATGAACAAATAGCATCATTGCTCCCATTAACTTTTTATCCATAACTTTCATAGGAGACCCAATAAAGTGTTATGAAGATGCAACTGTCATCTAGAATTCACTACAAGTCAGACAACAATGATGTTTTTATATTGTCTACCAGCTTTTGAAGAAGGTCAATTCAGAGATTATTTAAATTAAATCTAAATGGTAATGGCCTGCAGCTGCTCATACTTAATATGTTTGGCTTCATATATATTATTAATGAAAACTCAATGTAATTCTATTCATTTCAAACTTTCAAAGACACTGTTCTTATTTATCCTTCCAGATAGTTTCAATGTAATTACCAAACTGAATGAAATCATTGATATCTAAGTGGGAATTCATAATCAAACAGCCAGGCCGAATACTTCCTCATAAGGAAACGGTACATTAATATATGAATATGATTATACTGCTCATGTCAGAGCAAGAGCACTGCCTGGCAGTATCACATCCATTCTGTTGCTTTCTTTGAGAAGCATACCAAAATGGTGCCACTAAAATAATAATTACACCAATACAACATACATGCGTCATCTTCAGGCACGATTTTCACCTTCACCAACATATCGAAAAACCAACAAACAAGCAATGAAACAACCCTGGAAAATTCTTCAGGGCGCTGAAATTCATGCTAAAATGTGGAAAATAACTATCCTTGTTAAATTAATATTTTCTTCCTTACCAAAGGAGGACAACGACCACATTGTGATGAATGTGTTTCAAATGTTTGTGTTCAAACTGTCTTGATGTGGAATATCTCTAAAACCAACACATGCACTAATGTAACGGAGGCAGTTACTTCGTAGGGCTCTTTTAAAATAGCATGGCATGAAACTCAAACTGTCAGTGCATAAATTACCGCTGCCTTGAGGCTGCAATAACTTACGCATCCTTGTCTTCAACCCCCCACACATCTCCCCTGAAATTCCCCTTTCAGAGAGAAGCTCAGATCTCCCCTCTCAATTCTCCCCTGGTTGTGGCAGCCGTGATACAGTCATTACGAACATGTAGGCTTGCCCATCACTTTGTAGGTGAGGGAGGCAGAGAATAGTGCCACAAATGTCAGAAAAACAGGAGGGGCTGAGTTTTATTTTCAAGACATCTCTGCAAAAAATGTTATTGCAATAACTACATGTTCATATAACTCATTATTTGTCTACTGCCAGGCATAATTTGATTTTCTTCCCTTAATAAAATCTTGATCTAATTTGAGGTTATCATTGTCAGTTCATGGACAGAAACAACTGATCGATAATGCTAGTACTACTAAGCAATAGGCAATTCTAGCTACAGAGCATACAGAGCAATTACTGACACCAGTGCAGTCAGCGCAAAGGTTTGATCTTGCTCAGGCAAACAATGTCAGAGGACCAGCTTTTTTATTTTTCATCTCCCTTCACCCCTGCCCCCCCTCTTTTTTTATTTAAGAATAAAGCCTTATCTTCTCAATAAAAGATATGTTACATTACACTAAAAGAAGACTCATATTTTCTCATAACATTGTAATTTCCCTTTTTTTAAGCAAGGTAAAAAAAGCCAGTAAGAAATAAGATTGCAGCAAATAGCATTCTTTGATCTAGAAACACATTTACAATAACTTTAGTCTTAGAAGCAGATCATGACACAATGCAGTCTAGACTGTGATGGTATTATGTATATATAATGCTGGCAAAATAATTAAACTGCACTGAAAGGATTTCATACTGCAGTTCTGACTTAAACTCATCAAATTAATTTCTTCATGAATTAATGCACATAGATTGAGGTCAATGGAGTATATGACTTTGACATTTCATAAAGATGAGTGATAATTATGGATTCTTCCACATATTTTAGATTGCTCAGCAGGATGTAATGGCAATTGAAAATTACATCTAATAGCGGAAATACACTGTTTATATCACAACTTTATCCAACATTTTCGTTTATTTGATGTATTCACCCATTAGAACCACCCACACTTGGATATGAACTATACCACAGATACTGAAGGCACCCAAGAGTTTTAATAAATGCTTTCCCATATTAATTCTGAGACAAAATCATTATTTCTGTATCACCAAGGGGATCACAGTAGAAATTTACAGTGCCATATATAGCCTTTGTGACAAAGACTGCGATAATATGCCTTTAGAGTGATCAACATGAACCACCTTCCTGGAAGAGACACCTAAAATTGGCTGCGCTATTTACTTGGCTTCAGAGTGCCTAAAATATTCTAAAGTACCCTGAGAATATCTTTAATAACCACTGCCATGTATTTTCTTCTCTGGAGAAGTCTTCTTAACTACGGCTCTGCAGTCTAGTCTGCTTAAGAACAGACCAGAGCCACTGTCTTTGAGACTGCTTCACACACCACATGAAAGGAGCAGGAGGACTTTTCACCCATCAGCGGCCATTTCACCATTAGGCTAAGCTAGAATAGCTCAAAGTGGCTTTTTACTAAGGGGTAAGGCCCCTCAGTTAAACGCTCAGGAGACAGAAGTGCTGATAAAAGAAAAGAACCCAAACAAAGCAATTTGGATCAGTCTCTGGCCTAGAGTAGTATGGTTTAGTGCAGCGTATGGAGTGCTCATGCTCCTTCATAAACCCTTTCTCAAGTACAGCGGAGTATATTATCAATATCTGTATTATCAAAAATGAATTATTGCTCTTCTGAATATGAATAGAGAGTGAAGACATAAATTATAGCTTCATAAGCAGCAGCAGAAACAGTACAAATATTAGCAGTTCACTCAAATTACAGCAGTCCTCTAATATCTGGTATGTGTACAGCCCCAGCAATTCACTGCATATGATTATTATCAGCATTGACAAAAATATCCCCAAAGCCAACAACACCTTAGGAGCTTCTAAGAAATCTTAACAACCAGTGCTTGGTATCTGCTAACCTCTTCAGACTGATGCTGTTTCATCATAACACTCACAATTCCAGCACAGATCACTGCACTGGGGCAGGCAACAGAAGTTGCTACAGTTCAGGTGTATAAGATTCTTCAGTTTCAGACACGATGCATTGGCCCACACTGCTCACTAAGTGACCACTGCCCTGGCAGAAACACCTTGTCTTCCTTTGGCTCAATCCCATTCACCTGGAGAGTGCACAGATGTACTTCTCGTGCAAATCCAGGTGTCATGGCACACCCAGTCTGCATGGTAAAAATAGGAGAACCACCATCAACGAAGGACATACTTTGCTGTTGTAAGAGATGACAACTCTGCTTAATCACTTTAATAAACTAAAGAAGAGCTCTGACTGAATGCTGCTATGCTCTGCAAATCACTGGCTGGTGATCTGTTTCTTTGGGCTGTTAGCAACCAAGGTAAGTCAGAAATATTTTTAAGTGCAAAGCAACAGGCCGTGAAGATGATGAGCTTAGGATCAGGAGGAATAAAACTTTAGGTCACCTTTCTCTCCCACTGATTCTTCTCTGCATTATGAATCAAAGCAAAAGAGCTGGCCAGCAAGAGCTGTGCATCTAGAGCTGAAGAAATGAATAAGCACTTGTGAAAAGCTCCTGATGTTAATTTTATACTCTATAACATTTTTTCTTCAGAGATAAATACTTAATCATTGTATGGAGATATTCTTCATTCCACAGTACTACAGCAGTACACTGCTTCACACAGCTTCTGGAATGCATGCTCACAGAAGAAGAAGAAAAAAAGGGAAAAGGAAAAAGAAAAAGGAAAATAAAAATAAGAAGAAGAAGAAAAAGAAAAAAGGAAAAAGAAAATGGAGAAGGAGAAAGAAGAAGAAGAAAAAAAGAAAAGGAAAAGAAGAGAAAAAAAACGGTGTGATTTCAAATGTCTCAGTAGAAACACGAGAAAAATCTGTCTCCTTGAGAGAAAAATCCTTAAAAGAATCCTTAACCCAAATACAATATGAGGTCACTTCACTTGCCAGATGAGTGGGTTTATCAGGAATACATTTTTCTCTCTACAAAGCATCTGAGTCATCTTTATGCTTCCTGAGTCAGCTGATATCTTCTGGGAAGCAAAAGGCATACGGTCAAACTAGTTTAGTCAGTTGTGAAGCACAGGAGAATAAACTACCCCTAATGGGGCCAAATATAGAAAGTGTGTAGATCAAATATAGATGAAGGAAAATACTGATGCTGCAACCGATGGATCTTTCATGCAAACTCCATGGCACACACCACTTGATTAAGTACCTTAAATGCAAAGCTTCTTATTAATCCATGAAGTGTTTCTTTGAAGCCTCAAGTTTTTTTCCTATGTGAGAAGGGAAATTCACAATAAAATTTAAGGGAAGACAAACCTTGTGTAGGAATATGAAAAACAGTTTTTCACTAGTAAGCTGGCCATTGGTTTGCAGTCTGTCATTCAGCGTATCTCGTAAATCCTAGCTCAGTGAGGTGTGAACTCAGCCACAGATGTAAGCAGATGAAGATCAGGCTGCTAACCTGATGAGGGCCTCAAATCTTCCATCTGAAGAACAGGATCACAACCACTGTTTGCTCTACACAGGTGTGGCTAATCTTCGTACACTGTTGTTTGACACCATCAAATGGGAATCACTTCAGTAGCACCAAGTGCCTCTAACAAAGCCAAGCTCTTACACACCATTCATCCAGCGTGCTATACAGTCCTGTATCAAAAGAAATTCAAGCTGCATACGAAGCCCCTCTTTAGGGAGTGAGAAAAGAACGTTATTGCTTAGCTGAGAGCCTAATTTTCAGTATCTCAGGCAAATCTAAGAAAGAAGATTTGATTTAACTGCTTGTTCAGATGCTCCAATTCAGCTGTATACTCCTCAAGCACTGAAGACATTTCCTTTGCGTTCGGCAGTTTTTACCACTTGCCCCCATTACGGTTACTCCTATATCATTCCATTAAGCCACAACACCCTGTGCTCACTCCAGAGGCATTCTTCACCTAGTTAATGGTGTCCATTTGTCTACTAACACACCATGACCTCAAGGCTGCAAAGGCTCTTGTGGCTTACGTAGGGAATCTGTCCCCTTGTTCTGAATAAGAAACAATAATAGTTCCTCAAAATTTCACGGGCCACCAGTAATACCTCTCACTTGGGTTAAAAATGAACTAGTTCTAGTAAAAAAAAATGATACATAGGAAGAGTAAATGCAGAGTCAAGATCCAACAGAGAATGATAAAACATACAAATTTGTAAGAAGACAAAAATGCTAAATACTGCCACTGTAACTGCATTAAGGTACAGGATATCAAAATCATCTTCCTTTGGAAAATGTGATAACCAGAGCAGGCAACGCCATGGAAATACAAGTTAAAGTTCACATACTAATGCAATATTATACATCTCTCTCTTTTTGATGCATACTACTTCATCTTGAGTTCATCATGAAATACTGCTTCTTTCTTCAGTCCCACTCAAAAAACCAACCCCGTTACACAGACTTCAAGTTAACAAGACAGTTCACTGCCATGAACAGAATCAGCACAGGTCCCCCAGGTAAAGCTAGGCTGCCTTGCTCTGTGCACCTATACGCCAAAGTCAGCACTGGTTTCCAGTTGTAAAAGCTGTGCTGTAGATATCAGTACAAAATAATAGATTCCAAGTAGCTCTAGCTAAACTCACAGAGCTGCTGGATGAGATGGGTTAAATGAATAAGCTTGATATGTGTATTTACAGTCCTTCATATGTGAGTACTCTTCTTCCCATCTTTCTTGTCTAAAATGCCCCACAACCTCCCTGAGATCAACAAATTCTACCTTGTCTCCTCTGGTTCCAAGCAAAGCCCTTCCTCACCTCTAAGGCTTGGCTTTGTGCCAAGTCCTTGCCCTTATCTCACAGCAAAAACGCCAACAACTCCTCTCATGTATCTTTTCAACCCTCCCCTGCTCCACCTGCGCTTGGAAAATGCCTTCACTATTATCTTTGTTTCAAGAAATCTGGAAATGTGAGATTCTGACCATTTAAACCTTGCTGATACACACAAAACAAAACGCTTCTGCTACTTTAATTACTAGTACATTTAATACAAAAATTAAATGTGTTATGGCTATACCAAAAATTAAGACATGCATATACATGTAAAGCTAAGTAATTAAATGCATGCATTTAGACAAGCCAGTTAATAAATGCAAAGCCTTGAGAACTTACTCCATCCCAATGGCATGGGCAATTCTCCTGTTTCCCATGTAAGATAATCAGGCTTCAGCTCATACACCTGAGAGTACCAGTTGCTCTCGTTAGTGCTACCCGAGTAACACACATCCTGCTTTGGGATTCCAGAAAATATTTATCCAGGACTTTCCCAGCTCACAGTCTGTATCCCTGAGCGTTCTGACTCATTTCCACAAGCTGATTTCACACACTCTGAGGTCAGATTCTGATGGTCTTAGCCACAACTGGGTTCACACTGTGAGCGAAGCTCCCATAAACACCCTATCCCAACACCGCTATGTGTGGATGGGAGAAGGAATGACAGCACAGCATTGCTGTGTGAGCGCTATCAGGGCTCTGATACACCATGCTCTTGTTCTGCTGGTCCCCATTCTTCATGGGTGGGCTGACACACTTCCTTACTCTCAGCAGCTTCATGAAACAAGACACATTTGTTGCACATGTGCACGTACTCGTTGTTGTCAAGTACTGCTGACAGTAGTGCATGTTCCAGCAGCTTCAAGGGATGCTCAGGCATTTTGCCTGGACATCTCAACACCAAACTGAACCCTCTGTGTACACATAAAACTTGTAAAGTGGCACAGAGCTTCAGTACAGAATACCAGGATGAACTCTGTCTCTAGCTGTATCTTCGTCTTGCCAATACAATGCATCTCATGCTGGATGACTTTCAAAGCTGATTCACTCCTTTTGTTCATAGGCTAGAAAAAGGATTTATGCGATTAGCAGGGGTAAGCTAAACACATAGCAGCTAATGGGAAAGATCAGGAGAGAAATGCTTAAGGCTCAGTTTGCTAAAAAAAGAGCCAGCATCCATTCTCCCACACAGGGTCTCAATGTTTGTTTGGGGAAGGATCAGTAAAAGAGCTTTCTTCTGTATCTCTGCACCACAGAGACCAAAATAGAGGGAGTCTGTATGACGCTTTACAGGTTTCAGAGGAAATAAATGGAGGGTGATTATCAAAAAGCTTGATTTAACTGTTCAGGCTCAGATTGTTCCCTAACACATTTAGGCAGTAAAGATGATCAGTAAAGCAATCCTGGAATATTTCAGTTAGGATTCTGGCATGTTTCCTGAACAGTGCCTTAGTTCATACATTATACTGCTGAAAGCAATGAAGCAATGTGCCCTAAATAAGAATGTCAAAATTTGCCTCTTTGTCAGGGTGAATTACTTATATTTCACACAAACATTGCTAAGCAGTATCTATGACTTCCTATTCAATACAAATACAAGTTCTAGGCATTACAAGATGGTAAAATCATTCATTCCTAAAAGGCTGATTGTGAAAGAAACAGATCATTTTCTTATTGCACATAACTACATAGGGTTTGATCGCTCTTTAAATCTAGATAATGGATTTTCTACCACAAGGGTCTTAAAACTGTGTGTGTGATCTCTGTTGTATCAGAGCTTGAAAGCTAGAGCAGACATCACATCCTGTCAAGGAGAGCCAACATTTTGTGGCCACGCTGTAAGATCCACTGAGGCCATGACTTAGAAGTAAACTTCTGCGTGGCAGTTACTGGGGCACAAGGCTCTCCACATGTACAGACATGATGACATCTGTTCCTGTGACACAGGGACTCAGTGTTGGAGGTCTTGACAAGATTTTATTCCCTATTGTGCACGTTCCAAAGAAAGAAGTGGGAGAGAACATGGCAGGTCATCTACACAGCTATCTTATAATGCTAGCAACTGATACTGCCTAAGTGTCATGCACGTGATCCTGGGCTGCTGGCTAAAACACTCCAGCAAAGGAGCCAGAAAGCTCAGTGGAATCAAGGTATACTGTAACTCCTGCCCATTTTGATTCCATCGGTGTTTTATAGGCTTCCAAACATGCTCTGTATGTCCTGCTATTCTTTGCCAAGGACTGATATTTAGAGATAATAAAGTCAAGATTTTAAATCCTTTCACGATTCGGAAAGTGCAAGCAAAATACGCTTTATCAACTTGACAGATGCAACTGTGAATTAAAGAGGTAAACGCATACTTATAAACAAGAATTATCATTTTTACATTGAAAAGCCCCACATTTAATTCTGAGAAAACTGTCTGTGAATCTGCTTTATGTCCTTCCCCCTTCCTGCAGGGGAGTCAGAGCGGCCCTGCAGCCAGTGGAACTCCCCTGCTCTGAAGAACAAACATGTTAATGAACAGCTCAGCTATTGATTCTTCTGACATTGGACTGTTCAGCAGGTGCTGAATTCAGGTTTTGCTAATGCTGGTGTAGCTGCTACCGCCATTTTCCTTTTTTCCCCTTTATTGAAGAATGATCTCTAGGAACGAATATAAAAGTTCCTGACATGCAGAAAGACAATACAGAACTTAAGGAACCAGCTCTGTGCTAAGAGGACTTCTTTTGCATCTGTCTGCTAATGGAAGGTGATTAAAAATGGGTCAGTCATTCCACGCTGGATTACATTTTTCATTGCTGTTTCCAGCAGAGACTCAGTCCACACAGTTAAGTTGTACCAGCACCTGACATTCCAAAATCCCTGAGAACTCACCAGCTATCAAAGCAGTGTCTTGCCAGATTCCACAAAAAATTAATTTGATCCCAGATGTTCTGCCAAAAACGTTATGCCCTACACATCAGTATTTTTTCAGTGCAACTATTTCACCCCCCCAGTCATATCCATCACTCTAATTCTGTGGAAGATATTATGAGCCTGGTTCTACAGGCCTCTTCTTTTATCAGCTCAGATCTCTCATTCCCCAGGGAAAGCAGTACAGCAGTGTCTTGTCCTTTGATAGCAATAGATAACTAACCTCATTTTGTAAAAGCAGAACTAAACAGAAGAGTTATTCTTTGTCTTTAGCAGCACTGAATCAGACCTCATTGCCATGTACTGAACCCAGTTTAAGAAAACTCAATGCCTTATGCATAATCATCAGGAAGCTTACAGTTGCACTGTTTCCTTTTCTTCCTCTCTTTCCTTTTCTTTTTTCTTATTTTATTTTTTTATCTTTTTGCTATTTACCTGGTATTTATTCGACAGAGTACCACAGTGGAGGTGAATGGGACAGATCATATTTTTCTGAGCTAAACTTCCAGCCCTTCTGCATACCTACCTATCAGTTATGCTCAGGTTGTATTTTTTGTGTTTCTGTGGCAGTAAGGATTAAAGATGTAACTGCTTTTAGAAATTAAACCAAATATTTGGAAATCTTAGCCACGTAAGATAGGTCTTTAGACACATGCTAATGTGCCTCAGCTTTCACTTAGCCAACATTAACCAATCAAAAAATACTTAACAGCCAATGGTAAACCTATTTACCAAAGATTTTTTTCTTGATTTTAAATATCCTTAGATACCTACTGACTGACTGAACTGAAAGAAAAGGACAGAATTTCAGACTTTGACAGCTATTTAGTTACAATGCCAAAAATATGGTGACCAATGTGCACCTCTGTCTGGACTGAGGTCCCGCTCCATAAGCTGGCATTATACAAACATAAAGTCCTTCTACAGTCCTACAAGGATGAAGTTCACTATGATCTAAAGAAGAGAAAGAAGATGCACATAGCGGAGATCCCTTGGTGCGATTTGCTTCAAGTGATCTGCAGGGCTGAAATTGGCATCTTTGGGCACAGCAGATAGGATAAATGAAAATAACTTAGGATGAAAGGCCTGCGTTGTACTGACAGATGGGGAGCGAAGAATCTGTACAAAACAGTGTTTCTCAGACAAAAATAATCTGAAATGTAAGTTAAGAAACATTCTGGGAATTTAAATAAATAAAGCTTCAGTACTGTAATCTAATCCCCCAAGGAGGTTGTGGATGCCCCGTCCCTGGAGGCATCCAAGGCCAGGCTGGACGTGGCTCTGGGCAGCCTGGACTAGTGGTTGGCGACCCTGCACTCAGCAGGGGGGTTGAAACTCGATGATCTTTGAGGTCCTTTTCAACCCAGGCCATTCTGTGATTCTAATGTACCACTTTTATAATTAAACAAAGTGAAGTGCTTCACTCTTACAGAACGTGAAGAAGACTATGAAAACCACAAGCCTACCTCTCCACACCTTCGTACTGGTGTTGCTCCAGACCACTGCCTTCAGTGGAATCACACCTAGGCTGCACTAACACCAAGAAGAGGAGGGATGGACCTGAAGACTGGAAATGAACTTGAGATTTTTGATGAAACATAATCCCCAGCACGAGATGCAAAAGGTGACTTTCGTGACAAGTGTTACCCAAATTCATAACAGCTTTCTGTGCGTAACCTCATCTCACTTCATCCAGACATAATCTTAATTAGTCTTAGTTCTACCGCAGAGAAGCCCAGTGAGGCAGTTAGCACCATATAATTAATCAGATGTTTCACACGTATCACAGCAACCAACAGTGTCAACTTACTGATTTGGGTTAATACAGAGGAAAACTCTGCCTTTCCTTTTCACATGAACTAAAGCATGCAGCATGGAATTAAGCACAGGACTTTTCCTTCTAAGCACTGCTTAATGTCCTTTCTTCCCCTAACAGATACTTCCTAATGCAAAGTATATATACATATTTTCTGCTGGTACAGGAAAACACACAATTTGGTATTTCTCTTAAATTTCAGTTTCTTTACAGGAGAGTAAGTCCAGCAGCTGAAGGAAGCAATAAGACATACGTCTTGCTTCTGGAATTCATAAATCTCGGGCTTTATTTGTCTTTCTGTGTGCTTTAGCAGCCAAGTTCCTGTTTTTAAGAAACTCAATTTTGCACCTGCACATAAATATGCATTTGAAAGCACTATCTGCAACATTCAGCCATCACATAGCAACAGAAAATAAAGTACTTGCATACAATAAACATATACAATGCACACACATTAACTCACTGCATCAAAAGCTTCACCACCTATCTAAGTCATTGTAGATCTTTGTTCTGCTGCTGGAGATTTATCTTTTGTCTTCACTGCAGGAGCCAAATGCCACAGTACTGTGCCTACTGTCACTGAGGGGGAAACCATACGATTATATTGTTCGATGGCAAAAAAGGAAAAAAAAAACAATGCTTAAGGAAAGCAATTTTATAAAGAAGCCGACTGTCCATTCTCCTAAGCTTGCACTGAAATAGCTCAATGAGCAGTATAAAACCACAAGAAGGCTTATTCAGTTTTTGTACAGCATCTGTAATACACTGTGGTATTTATTAATAGTCAATGCAATACTTAATACATGGCAGCGTTTGGCTTGAGCAGAACATTGCAAAACTGCTTGCAAGAACAATTTACTCCATAACTAATATTCGCCATAAGAAAGAGCAGCCTAATGTTTTGCAATTTCTCAGATTCTCAGAACAAACCAGTGAGATGATGATCTTCCTAAAAGGCAGTATTTAATGATAATTTCTTCCAGGGATTGGCAGTGAATTGCTTAGCACCTTCTCTCTGCAGTGTTAGTGCCCCAGAGCACTGAAGTTTTTAATACAGGAATTACTAAGAATTGTAACAGCCCTCGTGTTTTCATTTGTAGTGGTATCTCAGGATAAGGAACACAGATAGTCTTATTTGCTATCTGAAACGAGGAGTCATTCGCCATTACATGGAAGATCTTGGGATGTTTTTTGTATCCGAATGCCTATCACAAGAGATTAGGAAGGCTACTGGAAGTGCCAAAAGTTTCAGGTGCTGTCATCCATGATTACTGATTGTCAAAGGAAGGAATATAACGTCTGCTTCTCACTTGCTAATGCCCTGCACTCTCCTATATGAACCTTTTAAATTTCTTTTAATGCTGGAAAAATACAGTAATTATAGATCTGATAAAACTGCTGCCAGGTTTGTTTTATAACCTGAATAAACCCATAGTAGCAGAATACAGTTAACCGTCCATTCTTGCTCCTGTTTTAGCAGAAGGCAAATATGTTATCAAACAACAGCAGTGAGCATATACATAAAGGAAAGATAAGATGTGGCAAGTGTATCTCAAAGCACACACACCAGAAACAACTCAAAGCACATCATCAAGCTATGTATATACACTGATGCCTCTTCCATCTCAAAGACACCGGTGTCCTTTATCTTCTAACCCTCAGTTACATTTTATAATCCTAGAGCCAGCTATGCTCTCATCTAACTCAGATTCCCCACTCTGGTAGCCTTGGTCTGAATGTCTGACATAACATATGGCTAACATAGCATGCATAGTAGCCACAGTGGGCTCACAACGTGATTTTAATTAGTAATTCTAAGATTGTTAGTAGTGTGTGAATGGAAAGTAAATAGGCAGAAAGCAACACAAGTTAAGCAAGATTCCTGGGGCTAATTTCACCAGCAAGTCCTGTGATTTAAAAACTCATGGCACTCTCAGCTTTTCCATACTTTCCTACCCAATCTTTCCTACTGACCTCAATGTAAGCAATACTTAGCATATCCAGACTAGTCAGAAATGCTCAATTCCTGGCATTCTGCTAGTTAGCAGTCTAAAAACCACTTTCAGTGTACAGTGTGTCCTTAGTCGGGTGACATCATTAATCTTCAGTGAGCAGAGCCACTGAAGACTCGCTGTCTATCCAATATGTAGTAGCTCAGGGCATCAGAACTTTGTTATGGGAATTGGGAAACGAATCAGAGATTCTTTGGCTCTACCCAGACTCCTCTGAAGGTGTTGGAGTCGTTAATGACAAAACTGGTAAGAAGGGCAGCAACACTTCTACTTGATGAAAGAATTTATACACAGGTAAATTCTGTATCTAAGCAAATTCAGTACATTCAGAGAAGCTGGCAACAGCTCCACAGAAATATGCAAGTGTTCTCACAGAAAATGGCTTCTGCTGTTTAGATCTGCCTTTGACAGGATTTGTTACCTATGGTGCAGCAATTAGTCAGCAGTTGGTTCAAGCATGGATACACTGACTTTAATGTATTTTCATTCTGTAATGTGTACCTCTGGTCACTCCTGTCGCATATCTACCTTCATCTCTGAATATCCATGTGACATATCTAGAGCATCTTTTCTCCAGCAGAGCCCTAAAGCATATTATGCATTATATTCTTAGACTGTTATTGATGCCTAGACATTTCCAGCATGTATCTTAGCACGGACTGTCTTTGTCCAGTGACAGCACATTTATGTAAAGCAGTGAGGGATTTACAATGTCATGCAGAGTGGAAAGTCTTGCTTAACAGTAGTCTTCATAGAGCTGATTTTATTTATTTTGCAAGGACTCAGAAATCCTGGCAACTGTTGAGCCTGCAGTTGCATGGAAACCAGGTGTTCCAAATTGAATGCTTACACTTCTAACAGTATCCTCCTCCAGGCAACGTCTTTACAAATGACAAGTACAATGAAGATGCCCTCTTCTCATCTATCCCTTCATTTTTGTTCCTTCAAAACAAACTTGTTTTCTAGGAATTTGCAACCTGCAAGCAGAAGCAACCTGGGATGGGCTGCACTCACTGATTCTGGTAATACTCGTGGCAAATTATAAAATAGGAAAGTCACATAAAACAACAGTGCTTACCCCGTTCTGTGTCATAGAGGTACACAAACTTTTCCCACTTGTAATAGGTCAAGAGACTCAGGATGGCTCCTTTTAATGCTGGCCGCATCTGGATGACAAACTGCACGTCTGCATCTGTTGGGAAGCTGGGTGTGATGAAGGACGTGTGAAGGGCTCCGCAAAATGACGTCAGTGTGTTCATTGACATCTGGTCATAGAATCCAAAGATGGCATAAA
This sequence comes from Numida meleagris, assembly GCF_002078875.1. Classification (NCBI taxonomy): domain Eukaryota; kingdom Metazoa; phylum Chordata; class Aves; order Galliformes; family Numididae; genus Numida; species Numida meleagris. The sequence continues at coordinate 15,983,246 of NC_034416.1, forward strand.
CTCCTCTGGAAAACTGTGAGCAGACTGACAAAGACAAACAGGGGCATTAAAATCTGAAATATAATGAATGCAAAAAAAAAAAAAATCTGAAGTACATTTGAAGTAAGCCCACTAAGCAATCCTGAAATGATTCTGTATGATGCAGTAGACGAAATGAACTCATGAGATATTATATACTAACTTCAGTGTAGCTGACAGAGAGATTGCATCATACATGGCAAAGGAACCTCACAGGCCGGGTGCAAGGCTCCGTTCGTAGCAAGGACTGTGACTGTGATAGGGAGACAAACGAAGCATGCTACAGCACAGCAGCACTTCTAAACCAAAACATTTCTGGGCTGAGATAAGCAAGTCCCATTTGTAATGAAAAATACGCTTCCAAGAAAAATGGTGACTCAACGTCAACAATTCCACTTGCCAAGAGCTGGATTTAACACCAATTTTCAAACAGCCCCATTAACTATTTTTGCCAAAACACTGCATATTAAAGCAAGGAGAAGATGTTACTGTTAGGAAGACACAACTTTTAAAAGAATACATACAACACTGCTACTTCTGTAAGTACCATCATGAAACATCTCCTATCATAAATGTTATTCAGAATCACCAAAGCCTGTTAAAGTAATTTCTTCAAGGATTCTCCACCATATTAGCTCACTGGCCTCACAGATAACACCTAAGATAGGTACTCAGGTGTGAAAATTCAATTTTCTTCCAGAGGTGCAGATGCAAACATAGTAATGCCATTAAGGAATTTATTTAAGTGTCTAAGGCACTCTAACAGGCCTTGACCAGAAGTAGACACCAGCAGCAAATAACAGCTGATGTAGGCAGAAAAGAGATGCACATGAGGCAGGAGAGGGAATAAGAAGTATTGATATCCTAAAGAAAAGTTTGCAGAAGTTCTCAACCACAGCGAAGAAAAGATATAAAAGAAGCTATAATGCAGCAGGAATTAATTCCCAGAGGCATGACTGAGGAATTAAACACACGGTTTCAAAAGGCATTTCGTTAAACTACATACCAGCAGGATATAAAGTAGAAAAGCTACCATAAAAATTATCCGCTGAAGTAACAAATAAAAGGCAGTAACTTACAGGTGAAGAAAAGGGGAAAAATAAAGACTACGTTAGAAAGTCTGGCAGTCTCCAAATCATTTCAATGGCATATAAACCCTCTAATTCCATCATAACAGTCACTGAAGTGGGGCAAGCAGGAGCTGGGTGTCCTCACATACACTGAGTCAGTATCTCACGGATCAGGCTTCTCTTACATATTTATTAATGGCCTAGTTTACCAGTTTTTATGTAGATTCTTACAGAGGAGAAAGCAAAAAAAAAGCAAGTCAGTGTATTCCAGGAAATAACCATTCTCGCAACGCAAACAAAACAGATCTCCAAAAGTCTCCTGATGCTGGAATATGCCCAGAGTATTTCAAGTGATCCCAGATTCACCTGTTCTTTCTTATCAGCTCTAAGGCTCAAGAATACTTCTGAACTATGACTCCAATGAAATCTCTGAGAGCTATAGGAACCTGAATAAAGATTTGCTGGGGGCTCAGAAAACACCATGACATCTAAGTTTAGAATGATAATGAAGAATACAGATTAGATCTCATTAGGGCTTCTAGTTCCTACATCCCGTAGAGTGGGTGGAGAGACTGGGTACAATCCTGAAGGTGGGTGAGCAGCAGCAGTTGGCTCCAGCATGGACCAGTTCCTTAGTGCTGTGCTGGGAACCAGCTGAGAACTGGTCTGCCCTGCGATCTGCTGCTGCTGGAGATCTGGTACCTGTGTCTGACACAGGCACTGTGGGGAGCAGTTCAAAAACAGTTCAAAGTCTCTGTCTCTTGGACAAAATTGTCTAGCATGGGTATTTTAAAATATGGAATTAATGCCTACCTGATATGATAGCTTGTGCTTATGTTATCATAGGGCCCACTCTCAATCAGTGAGTAAGCAGAGATTGAAATCAGGCTGTGGACATCCTGACCATAAGCAGGACCTTCTCCAAGCAATACCCAGCAGCCAAGATGGAGCTGCTGCTGGCAGGGGCATCCCTGTGCAGCCAAGAGCTCCTGATCTGGCCTTTCAGACACTTGCAACTATTTTTCCTGCAGAATTATGCAGGATCACCAACAATAAGTTCTAAAAAATGTATCCCCCTGCCCAGTCCTATTTCCTGACTTAGTTCTCTGTTCGCTGCAGATCTTTAAAATTTAATGCTTTTAATAGGCTATCAGCAGACCAGCTTTTAATATCTTCATCTCTTAAACATCTCTGCTTTTTTCTTTATAGCTTATTCTTCTCGACTGTCTATTCTGCATGCACTGTAGGGTGCCAATTCAATTTTACTGGCCCATTTAAAAGCCAAATAAACCTTTGTTTTTATAAGGGGAAGATAAAAGACCAATTATCTTGGTCCTCAATGTTCATTTGTGTTTCTGAACTGACAATTTTGTTATGATTTTGTAGCGTTGGGTCTTTTGTTTATTCTGTGGCCTAATCTCCTGTGTGATCAGATGAACCTACTGAAGACATCGATGAAGTCATGGCCATCAAAAACCAAACACATCATTACATTCATTTTAATTACATTAGTATAATAACATCAAATTATTCTAAATCAAAGCAAAATAGTAATTACTAAAAAAAAGTAACTAAACCTTAGCTTTAAGCTCTTAATACAAGCTACCTTCCATTGACAATCAGAACAATCCTCATTTTAGAGTAAGAATTTTGGTATTTTCCTTAATTAATCACCATTGATTTACATTTGTTTTTCCCTATTTGAAAAGTGCACATGGTCAAACACGTACTCTGGCATTAAAGAATTGATTTGGATGAATCCTGATGAAACCATTCCTCAAAAAATGGGCTTCATCTTTGCGATGTGTTCTTAATTACAGTTACTGCTTCTAATACTGAGGATGCAGAACCATTTCCAGGACAGCACACCACCAAGTTACTTTACCACCTCGTGTGAAAAAGCTGTAAGCTCCATAGGAGAGGGACAGAGGTTCTAAGTAGCTCCTATCCAATAGAGGACCACAATAAGCTGTAACTTTGGCATCAGGTGCAAGATAGATACAACTTTATTTAGGGAGGCTTAACTCTGAACTTGTTGTCAGAGTAAGCTGAGAGTAAGATGCCATATGCCATCAGTTTCAAAAAAGGCAGGGATGTATGGCAGAAGCCTGGGAATTCTCAAGCATGTCAAGACAAGAGAAGGAACTTTTGGGTCATGAGACTGATTTGTTTTCTGCCAAGGAAAGAAAACGCCCAGAGCAAGAGTGATCACAGCGGTGAGCAGACTTGTTAAAATTATAATAGTAAAAAACCAACAAACAAACAAGAACAAAAGCAGAAACAGCAACAAAACACATACACAGCACCAACAATACAAACACAATCTTAACCAAATAAATTAAATCTTCGCTTCTCAACTGAACAGCAGCTGAGCCATCCAGACACCAGCGTGACTCGGTGAACCCAGCTTCTGTTGCTCTGCCAGCAGTTCCATCCTCCCTCCAGTCACATCAGCCCCTCCACTGAAACTCGCCGAGATTAACCAGACATCATTTTCTTCACTCCAACCCCATGAATGCTCCAGGTCAGAATCTCAAAAAATGCCCCATTTCACACAAGTAATTAGATGTGTTGCGCCTTTTTTAATTTATTTTTTGCTTACTAGCTGTATTTAGCTCTCCTACCTTCTAGTGACTGTGAGTACTCCTGACATAGCAAGGTTGTACAGGCTCTGACATCCCTACTATCTATTGCCTGCAAGCTGAAGTCAAATCTTCTCTGACACCTATTTTATTTATTTATTTTCAGTCCAATTCTCACGCTAAACAACTGAAACTTTCCTAGGAACATTTACAAGTAGGTTTGGATTTTGCTTGTTTAAAGAAAAGACGAATAAATCCAACATAAAAAATATGTGGGTGGATCTTAACATGTCATTCCACCTGATGATGCCACTGATGCTCCCCAGCACGGCATGCAGGCCCTCTGCACCCTGCAGGCCCTGCAGACAGGGGCTACAATTACAACACCTAGGACACAATTCCCTCTTCATGCTTGTTTGTATGGACAAGTCATTTCCACTTTGTGAACATAAATGCCCTGTAAGATGGTCTGACAAAACAAAGCCATATCACAGGGGTACTGTAAAGTCTGTTTTATTGATAATTATATCCTTCTTTGGGCTGAAACTCTCCCAAGGAGTACAATGACAACTGACAATACTGTTTGTTGCTCCCATCAGTTCCCCAGTTTTGTGTTCTGCCTTTCCCTCAGCTGTGAAATAATTTTATTCCCTCCACTTTCCTCTGCCAATTGTCTTGGATTCTCCACAATTCTCATTGTCAAACTCTGCCAACGGACTAAGGGCACTACATTCTAATGGAATAACACACGGCCTATTGCAGACTACTTGCTATTTTCTATTTAAAGTCTCCAAACTATGACTTCCTTGCTGCAACAATACAAGGGTTATCATTAACTCCACTTCATACAGTAAGCATACTGGCTCTTAGAGAGACTGACAATGCCTCTACTTCTTCCTTTCCCTTTCATTTCAGTACATGGAATGAACAGGCAGTCTCTCTCTACTTGGAGCCCCGAGGAGACGAGCACAGCAGTGCCCACAAATGCAGGAGGAGCTACTCTGGGGATGCTCCAGGCGATCCGATTTGAGCGCTTCCTTTAAAGTCAAACTCAGTGTATTTAAAATGATCATTTAAATGAAGTGAAATTATCTATTACGAATAAAACTAGTTCTCACATTTAAATTCTTAAGGCACTGAATTCTGTCAAGAAGATTTCATTGTGTTGTTATCAATCCAGCTGAAAAAAAAAGAAGCTTTTCTGCAAACAACTTCTGAGATAGTTAATGGCAAATATTCATGGAGGTGGGGCCGAAGCAAGGAAGTTACAGCTTGAAACTGGATCCAAATCCTCCTAAGATTTTGGCCATAACATCGCTTTGCATCACACTTAATAAAAGACATGCCTTTACAAATATAAAAAATGCCCCCCAAACGAAAAGAAACCTCACAGCAGAAGGCAAAAGAAAATCATGATTTACTGTTGTTACTTCATTCATGGTATCAAACAGTTTTCTCAGTGATTTAACTCAAGTGTGTTTTACCTAGTTCTCAGAAGATACTGCTCACCTTGCTATGCTCTATCTAGTGCCCTCTTCATACATAGACTCTTCCTTCACTTTGCATTTCTTTTTAGAAGAGCCAGTAAGATAAAAACAGCATGTTTCTGTTGCACTGGGAGAGGAGGACTTTCTATTTAATTGCAAATGATATGCATAAGAAATAATCCATCAATCCCTATTTTACAAGCCCCTTACTGGAAAGCAATCCAAAATGAATGTCCAGATCCAAGTGTCCCCAAAAACACCCTCTGGAGTCAAGATCCCACTCTAGATCAATTCTGTTACCCTATCACAACTCCATCACACACTACTAAATGACAGTCTTTGTTTATTTTCTACTTTTCAGATCACTGTGATCACACCACAGCTCCTGGGTGCTGGGTGCTGTACAAATACATTACCACAACCTTGATTTCTTTCAGTATGCCCAATTATTTATGACCTACATGACTCCACTCATTAAATTTTATGCATTTTGGCCTCTGTACATTCTCCTATAGTCAAATAAAACCCTAACAATGTACGTGAATTTGCCGCTTGCTGGATCTCCTCTTCACACTGATTGAAACATTCATATGAATTTTATGAGCGTATGAAAAATGCCAGCTTGCAACAATAAAAATAGGCCACTTAGGCTATGGCAGTGCTAGCAGGAACACTAACAGCACTGAGCTACAGGCACAGCACGATGCCAAGGGGTGCCAGCTGAGATCTGCAGTGTCTGCTCTTTTTTAAGAAGCCCTATCTGAGGTCAGAGCCTTTTGGACAGAAAGGCTGACGAGAGGCATAGCTTCAGAAAGCACTCTGAAGAGACAAGTTCATTCATGCCTGAAAGACTTTGTCCATTAGTGTAATTTTACTTAGATAAAATTACTTAGACCCCTCTGCCCACAAACTGCCTATTTAACATATACACAAATAAAAGCTTCAGTAATTAAGAAAATAAGCTAACGTACTTAAAATGTCAGGAATGAGGGCATCCTTGAGCACCAAGCTATAAGACAGACAGCAAGTCAGGCGAACCACCACCCATATTGCCCTGAGAAAGATGCACTTAGCTCTCTAACCATATTCTTCTACTCAGAGAACACACACGGGTGACCTGAGAGATGTGGAACACACAGTGTAACTCGCTGCAATACCTGCCTGCTTACTGACCAGTCCCAAGCTGCTTCCAAATCTAAGACTGTAGAGTCTGAGCCATTATGTTCACTCTCTTTTTAGGTTACTGGCCATAAACTCCATGAAACCCTAGCAGAAAATGAATATTTTGTCTTGCATATATACCGAACTATCATAAATGTTTCAGTTTTCTTAAAGAAAAAAAAACCAAACAACACATAACATTCAGAATCTCTATATTTACAGCACATTTCTGATGGTGTAAGAAACCCAGGATTCAGCCACTCTGCGTCCATGAAGAGTGTCAGCCCCTTATCAGTAAGTCCTAAATCCAAAACCATTCTGTATAACCAGGATCACTGCCATACATTGATCTTTTAAAAATCCCAGGATCCAGAGTGCTATGAGAACACTTCTTTTGAAAGACTATTAAATAGATTATCACGGCTCAGTTTGAAGGATAATCTACTGGAATTTGAGGGAACCAAAATAGGTGGTTTAGAGCTTAACATGGATTAAACGTGAGAGGAGATTCAGACATGCCATACAAATCAACCAGTTTATGAAGGATGATTTTTAAAAAGGTTTTAAGTTTTTGAGGACTACACTTAAGTACGTGCTAATCAGAATACTGCATTATCTTCCCTGCTCCTTTACAAGATGAAGTTCAAGCTCTTGGATCAGGCACTGAAAAACTACATCCAGGTTTTCTATTTTTAAACCCACCCATGCTACAGATGATATTCTCCCATCAACAGCCCAAATTCTGTCCCAACCACACCACCTCCAGAAGCTGCTCACAAAGCAGACTTCCTTTTAGTTTTAGGGGGAAGACATCAAATACACACAATGCAGTTCAAAATAAAAGGCTTTTAGAAATGCTTTCTAACACTACTGCAAAATCCAGATATAAATGATGTGCATTTGTTACCCACGAGCTTACTACCTTTGCTGGTCTTGACACCAAAAAAGGCATTAGTAGGAGGAGCAGCAAGGTTTCTCTTTGTAAGCAGCTCAACTCACTGCTGGAGAGAGATGGAAAGGCACTAGGAATCTGCATGACTTTCAAACAAGCAGCATTTGATGAAGAGATGTTTCTGCTCACTTTCTCCAGGAGAATCCAGCCTTGCCAATAACAGCATCACGCGCAATGCCAACGCTCAGCTCCCGACAGTCCCATGTTCCTGGATGCTGACAGTTCAGGTTTGGCCTCCAGCTCAAGTTCTGTGCTTACTGTGCAGATGTAAAGCAGCTCACTGAGCTCTGCCCTTTGAGAACCGGCTCAGTCTATCACACAGCATCCACGCTCTGTTCTCCCCAAAGTGTGAGAGATAAGCCAACACCTGTGGGAAGGAGTCAGAGAGCCTGGCAAAGTTTTCCCCAGGAGAGTCTAAATATATCCACAGCAAACAATGGTCACTTGTATTCTTCACTTCTTAGACTCCATCTCACGCCTCATGCTGAGTCCCTGCAGAGACACAGTGTGCATGCAACAACAGTGTGTCACATACGCTTGAGTTAAATAACTGGTTTCTATTTCTTTTATCACTTGAAATGCTTCTTATTTTACCCTAGTCTGTTATGCCAGCATCACTACTTTGGATTATAACTATTTTCCTTATTCTCTGGAGTGATTTTTCTAAACACACTGGTAAGAGGTAAAATATGAAAAAAGAAATAATTGTTTCAAAAGTCATTTAGTTATAGAACACAGAAACGTAGCAGCAATTTACTTATAAGCAGCCAAAATGTTTTTACTGATATGCATATTCCAATAAACAGATTGAACAGTTTGATATAAAATCATAAACGTTTCTATAGTTTTATTCAAAGTAACAACAGTTACACAGGACATCGAGCACACTGCTCTGAAACAAAAAGAAGTGCCCTAAAAAGCATTTTTGATGTGAATTCTACAAAATCTTGTTGACCAGGGAGTATCCAAGTAACTATCGTTGTCATCTTCAGACATGACCTACACCGTACTTCTCATCAATAGTTTAAGCAACAGGGAAGCAATATGAAGAAAAAAAATCACCTGTCAGTAGCACTTTTCAGACTCAGATTGCTATGCAGAACATTAGGCTGAACATCCCTAAGTGCAAAAGGTTAAAGGCAATCTGATCTTCAGGACAGTGGCTGGCGAGCTACAGCACTCCCACACTCTAAACAGATTTTGCACTCATGTCATTGGAACATCCTGGTACAGAGGAAGTAGAAAGACAGGGGCATATTATTAAATGTATGCTTGTTCAGCAGATCCTTTCCTAAGTGATTTCAGAAGTTGACTTCATTCTGGGCCACTGTGGTGAAAGGCAATAAATCAAAACAAGATTCTGGCAGCACGATGAAAGATGAGCCAAGTCTGCTGAGGTGGTGCCATTTATAGGCCTGTGGGGATCTATTATCGAGTACGAGACAGGAGAGGCACAATGGTAAACACACCTGGAATCAGTGAAATGGGGAAAATTCCCCACAAGGTAAGGCCAGGGATAAGGCTGCCCAAGGAGAAAGAGGCTGCCATCACCAGTGCAGCAGCTGTGCAAGCAGCCACCAGCTCCCAGTTGGCTCCATGTATGCCCAGTGCCGCACTGCCTGACATACAGCCCGGCTCACCCAAGGCAACAGACCCTAACACTTTCCCAGAGGCTCTGCAATAGGACTGCAGTGAGCACTGTCACGGCGGGTGCACCCTGGTTCAGTGGGTTAGATGTCACGTTTCTGTATCTCCTCCCTGTGTTTACTCAGGCTTCATGGTGCTGAGCAATTCTCACCGCTCCTCGTGCCACACCGTTGTCAGCTTACCAACCTGAAAGATGTGCCATCAGCTAACACAGGCAGGAGGAAAGAGCTGTGAAACCTGGTTTCTGCAGTGAGGGAAATCATCTGAAGACGCTCCTTAGGGAGCAGGCCAAGTCCAGTCCAAGTACCACTGCTGCAGAAGGCCTCACTGGGAGGTGGATGAGCACTGAGAGGCCCATTCAGTACACTGAAAGAGCAAACCACGGGACTGCAGAAACTAAATCCCAACTTTCTCTGTAAAAATCCTCCCTCTCCCCACATTTAGTTTGGTTGTATTTCTATCTTGCTGTCTGAGAGTCCTTGTTACCGGTCTCCTGGACCATCATGATCACATCTGACACTAATTCACAGCCCAGTTCCCTCAGCTAAGTCAGTGCCTTATTTACAGGAAACAACAAGAATAATATTCCATATAAATTATGCATAATCACTATTTATCATGCTGGGTTAATTGGCACATAACGAAAGAGTTGTCTGGTGCACAGCTGAGTAATGTGGAAGCCAAAAATGATGGAAATGGTACAGCAAAGGCCTGGTTGTGAAAAGTCACAATGCCATATATTAATTCTTAGCTGACCTCTGCCCTTCCAGAGGAGGAAGGACAGACCAGGTCTGAAATGATCTGTCAGTCTCAGAGGACAGACTGTTGAAGCTTTAAATACTGATTCAAGCTCTGCTGTCAGCCAGCAGTGCGGCAGAATGATCACCGGGTGCAACTCCATTGTTTTTCTGGGCGCCATGAAACCCCACCACACTCATAAGCAGAGAACAACCTGGTCTGCCATCAGCGGCAGCGTGAGGTCATGGCCAGTGAGTATGATGGTGACAGAATCATTTGAGTTGGAAGGGGCCTGTAAAGGCCAGCTAGTCCAACTGCCCTGGACTGAACAGGGACATCTACAGCTCCAGCAGGTGCTCAGAGCCCCATCCAGCCTGACCTTCAGTGTCTCCAGGGATGGGGCACCATCACGTTTCTGGGCAACCTGTGCCAGTGCCTCACCGCCTTTATTACCTTTTTCTCCCATCTCCCCATCTCCAGCTTTATCACAGAGGTAACAGAAAATGAGATGACTTCCATGCCATCCAGTGCTGTGAGTCCTTTTACTCACAGTCACCATCCAGACACTGCTGTCACCTCGTCACATTCATGGTCTCATTAGCATAAATACAAATGAATGCAGAACTGGATTATGTTATCTCCATGACAGCTCCCCGATATGGAAAGCATAGTCAATAAATAGCTTTCCCCTGAAAATACTCAGACATTTACAAAGTCTACCAAGCTACTCACATTGCTTTCACCTGATGAACATCAGTGGGGTGCAACAGCTGCTTTGCATCCACACCTTGCTGGTCAGGAGGCTCCTTGTGCCTGAATTATTGATGCATATTGTAAAGCCTAACATGACTTGAGGAGCAGTTTTATGTGCTAAAGCATCTTCATTGTATTGTTTTTTTTTCCTTCTTAATTTACTGCAAGCAATGTCTGAAGTACCTGGCAAATCTGACTGAAAAGAGAGGTGGTATGTGCTGTGCATTTGTTGTTGCAGCTGTATGGTTAACCACCTTCCTCACTGCAAACTTCTGTTTTCACATCCTGAGCTGGTACATGACTGGATTAATCACTCATTCTGTGTTCAAACATAGGCCTGCTTCTGTGCAATATTTATTTGAAAATAAAATATGTATATATAAATATGTAAATAAAATACATATTCAAGCAACTTTGTTGCTACTGAAATAAGTATTTTTTCAATCTACTCTTTAATCATTCATGAGAGCTGCTCCAAAAGTAATGCCTCCTATTTTGTGATGTTGGCCCACAGTGTGAGAGGCAGATGCTGGTGGTACAGCAGTAGAGGCTGAACCTTCCCACCACTGTCCTGCTACGCTGTGTGGCCGTGTGACAGATGGCAGCAGAGGAGCACTCTGACACAATGGTGTTTGACGTGGGGGTGTGTATGGAGACAAGGTGTGTCACTGAATACCTCCATGCGGAAAAAATGGCACCCACTGACATTCATCAACACTTGCTGAATGTCGATGGAGACCAAGCAGTGGATGTGAGCACAGTAGGGGTGGGTGGTGTGTTTCAGCAGCGGTGACAGCGACAGTAGGGCACCTCTGCTGATGCAGATTATTAAGAGTATCGTATGCAGGCTACTGTTCACTGCTCACAAAAATGCACAGCTGATGACAGTGATTATGTTGGGAAATACTATTTTGTAGCAGAGAACTGGCTCTATCAAATAGTGTTGTTGGATTCTTTCTATCTATTGTAGTTTCCATGAAAATAAACAGGAGGCATTACTTTCAGAGCAACCTATGTATCTCAGGTCTACTTTCCAACACATTCCCTGGCTCTCTTGGTTCACAGAGATGCTCCACCCTCAGAGATGCATTAGCAACCTAAGTCCAAATTCCTCTGTAATTGTAGCATTTATCAGAAGTGCCTAAAAATGCTCCTCTGGTTTTTCACAACAATCTCTAAATCTGCTAATACCTTTCTTGTACACACCAACAAATTCCAGTTATCCTGCAAAATCATTGTGTAACCACAGGAAGGAGAGGAAAACCAAGGCAAGGCCAAAACAAGGGAATCATGATGCTCCTCAAGTCCTTCCTGGTTGTGGGAACAAAAACTCTAATCCTTATGGCAGAAAACAAGTCTGAATTTCAAAAGAACAGTGCAGTGCGGATCCTTCCTCACTAAGCTCCTGCCAGTAGCACCCAGAAATGGCCCTATCAGGGAGCATTGCTCAGCAGATGAGTCTCACTAGTGCCTCAAACACAAGTGTGCAAACACATACCAGTGCCACGCTTTGGGGAACACTCATAAAGCAGCAGGGCTACTTCTTGCTACCACTAAGGCAGTAGTCCCTGTAGCCAATCTATCAGCACTGAACAGCAAACTAGAGCAGTGCAGGTGATAGTTGGCCATACATTTCCCTCCATTGAGAAAAGTTCTGGCAGGGTGTCCAGTTGCTGGTGCTGTGTGCAAGCTGCAAGGTGAGCTCTGCACCGAAGGCCAGCACCACCCTGCAGCATGTCCCCAGTGGTCATCAAGAGAAGCATTCGTGTCATCCAGCAAAAAGCAACTCATCACAAAGTTGGGCTCTAAAACAGGAGAGCTCCCTCTTTTTGACACCCCCACACACATATACCTTATGCAGTTCTATACTGCTTATCAAAACTGCAGGCTACAGAAAGTGTTATGAGAACGTGCATTTGTGTTTGCTTAAACCAATACACTGTATGGAGGTGCTGCTAGGCCACTGTTACTGAATTTTTGTAATCTGATGTTCAAGTAGATTAACCAACAGTGTCAATTCTTTCAAAGCAGCCCATACACAGATTACTTTTGGACTTTAGAATTTTTGTCGGTCTTAGAATTGATTTATTTGCTGAACTTAGGTAGTATGGCTTCTTACATAGATTAATGGAGCGAGTGAAGTGTCTCTCCAGACTATAATAGAAGGCACAAGGGACCTCATTTTCCAAGAAATGTCACTTAGAGGCACAGAAGACTTCTCTGTACTCTGATAGTCTCTGCATATTTATAATTTACATGAGCCAGACCAGGCCCTCCTTCCCACTGGCAATGTTATCAGCATGACAGTACTTTCCTATAACAAAAATAGTATGGAAACTTGCATGAGAAAAAGGAATTTGATAACAAAAGAACTTTCTCATAATAATTTAATAAATTGAAGACACAAAGATTTAAATCCTCCGGTAGAGCTGAATAAAAAAGACTGATGTATTCCTCAGCTCCTCCAAGCTTCCCAAAGAAGCCCAGACAACGTTTCTTACCTCCTGCTCTGCAGAGATCAACTATAATAGAAAAACAGGCATTCAAGTCCCTCTCTTATGTCATTCTTTGCCTCTGGGGCTACTCTGCTGAATCTTCAGTAACTGTGAAACATTTGAAAATAGTCCAGATTTGTTTCTAATCTTGCTAATTATAGTAATATATTTGTAACTTACTTTCTGGTTAGCAGAATGGTTCTGCATCCGGAAATCACTGTATGGACTACGAAACTGAGAAAAGTTTGCAAAAACTTGCCAGAAAAACAAACAAGGTTCGGCTGTCACTGGTTGTAGTTAAGCACACAGTCAGACCAACATTTCAAAAGAGAGCTTCCAAATCTAAATCAAACCAAACAAATGCTGAGTTCCACAAATAGAAAATTCCTACGTTTTGCAACAATCAAAATCATTAAAAAATACCTACAAAACAACTAAGCAAATGGTTAGTACAGATGTGGTACTGAGGGACATGGGTTAGTGGGGAAATGCTGGTGGTAGGTGGACAGTTGGACTGGATGGTCTTTTGGAGGTCTTTTCCAACCTTGGTGATTCTATGATTCTATATACCCTGCTTGGCTCTGTAGCTCAGAGCAACTGGTCTAACCAAACCCTAAATCCTAAAGCTGTCTTACAAAGGAAAGTAACCAGGTTTTGAGTTACTGTACTGCAACTGTCTATGGCTCAAGTAGTAAATCTGTGTTGTTCTCGCTTCTTTTCCTCACTCTCCTTAAGCACTTGTTCCATCCTTGACTGGTTACAAAGTCAGTTTTCAAATACCATTTTCAAGGTAGTTTCAGGCCTTGTGCTCTGTCGAGATCTCTCAAGAATTTTTTCGGATTTAACAGCATGCTTTTATGTACAGCTCTTCCCCTTTGTCTTCTACTGTATAAAAATTGAAGGCAAAAGAATGATTGAAGTAACACAGAGATACAATCCTGCAATGAGTCAGAATTTGCTCCTACATGTGCAAATAAATTACAAAAAAAAAAAAAAAAGGAAGAAGATTGTGCCCTAGCAGGGAGCAGTTCAACAAAGTTCAGGTCTTAGAAAGAAGCACAGCATAACCAGCTCTCAAGGTGCTGGATCCCCAAGCTGTGGCTGCCCTTCATGCTCTTGGTCCTCTCCTTCTTCCCCTCCCAGCCCCCAAACCCAAACTATTCACAAATAAAAAATATCCTATTACCACCAAATTAACTTTGCATAAAAACATATCGTGGAGTATATTGGTAGGGAATAAGGAGAAACTGACATAAAAGTGTTTCCTCTTCCCAGGAGGACCATTAAGACAAACGCAAACAATACAGTATCTGGTATTTTCATGATTGTCTTAAGATTTTCTTCAGTAAAGAGAATAGATGTGACAGATAAAGCAAATAAGTGAAATTAATCATGCTGGATGGAGCTGTAGTCTTCTGACAAGCCATATTTTGAAGTTTGTTTGCAAAACTGTTGTACCTAAAGAGTCCATTCAAACTTCCCAAATGAGGGAGAGTCCAAAGCACAGTCAGTTAATTAGACGCAACAATGTTGGAAATGTAAGATAATTAAGTTCTCCTCCTAAAAGATTTACTTCTGAAGGTCAGGTTTGGGTTATTTGAGGAGAGTGAGTGGGAAACTCATCCCAACCCATAAAGCTTAACTCATCTTCGTGAGACTCTTCTCACGAGCCAAGCAATCGTATTGTTGTGCGGATGATTAAGAAATTACTGATTCCAGTAATATTACAACACAATGCCACTGTACATACAATTTTAAAATTTTTACCCTTGATACAAGCTGACATTGTCTGCACAAACCAGAAATATGTCTTTTATTCACAGCATTTGCTGTGAAAAAGGAAAACAACAACAAAAAAAAACAACAGAGGAAATTTGATACAAAATAAAAAAAAATAAGGTTTTTTAAAAAATAAGGAAAATCAATCACAAGAGGAAACGTGATTGAGAAGATAGGGTTTGTCCTTTAAACTGCATAATCAAAGTTGCTTTGTTCAAAAAGTTAAATTGCTGCCTAAACTTAGGGGAAAAAAAAAAAAAAAAGATACTTGAATCGATGACCCTGAAAGACTGGGTGAAGAACTCGGGTTTGCAATCATCTGTTACATCAGTGCCTCTCAAAAACACACTGGCACATGCGCTCTCGCAGGGAGTACTGCTGCTAATGAAGATCAAAGCACAGGCCTGAATTGGAGTATCCAACCAATTCATCCAACCAAGCAATTTATACAGATGAAGCATTATTGTGTTTATGGAGGGCACAGAATATCGGAGAATATAATACATAAAGGCTTTTAGCTACACATATGCATCCTCTCCACTGGCAATAATGCCTTTCCCTATCTCCTCCTCTTCCTTTGCTTTCTTAGGAGTCCAGATAACCATCACATATAAATCTTACTATTATAAATGACCTGGTATTTAAAAAATCAATTATTGGCAGCAGCACAGCTATTAGAAGGAGAAAGAATCATTAATTGGGGTTTGTAGGTGCATGGTTATGAGTCTTGATTCTCTGTATAATCACACACATGCTTATCTCCCCGCAGCCAATTCTGCTCGGTTTTCATGGGAATATTCATGTGTAAAGTTAGCAATATTTGTGCTTGTGGGCGTGTGTCCTGGGCTACCAGACAGAGCAGGACAAACGCAGTCATACTGCAGCTCCAGGAAGGAAAGATAACGCTTAGGGAATTTCTTAACATTTCCAAGAAATTTTCTTCTTTACTCTGAAGTAAACAGCAGAAGGCATCTCAGTTTTCCATAATTAAGAAAACAGAGGAAGAGAGAAAAGACTCACCGCTACTTTTTTTCCCTCAGACTGTCCTTTCTGCTGAGGAAACCAGAAAAGCAAAGCTGCTGAGAACACGTACCTAGCAAAAATGCCTGCTTCTCAACTCCCAGGTTAGCTCTTTGCATAACTTGATACAGCCACTGAACAGTCAAACTTGTATCCATGCTTTAATTAGAGATAAGGGGAGCACCTACTGTTTGCATTTACAGTCTGTCTGGCTCATGATCAGCAGGAGCAAGTTCAGCCATCACAACTGTTCAGCTCGTGCCGCTCTGATGTATAATTTCTGCAGGGAAGGCTTCCGTAACAGTTAAGCAGAGTCATTCACAGCTGAAGAAACCCCTAAATTTTGGCAAATACAGCAGCCTCGCTTTACCCTTGCTACTGTACCTCATCCATTGCTGCAGTGCACACGTTATCAGAAGGATCCTTCTCTCAGGCTTCATGCTGACGGCATGCACTTGTGGGGGCTATTCTCCATGAACACGTAGGACATTTATTCTGCTAACTCATCAAGTTTTAGGGAGGATAAGCACGTAAATACCCTGTTCTCCTAACACTCGACTAACATTTTAGAGAAATTTAATGAATTTTGAAAAACAAGTCACCACCAGTTAGCATGTTTGTATTACACAGACTCATTGTGGAGACAAAGGAAAAGGAGAAGGATGAAGCAGAAAGAAGCAGACGGATCTTGCAAGGATCTGAAGCAGCAGTGACAAGAGATGGTCAAATGAAGTTCTCTCATTGTTACAAGCGTATTTCATATGACTGAAGAAAATTCTCAGACTGCGAAGAAAAAGGAAGTAAGAGCAAAAGAAAGATGATGATTTTCCTGCTCAGGAAATTGGTTGTTTATACCACAGAGAATTGAAATTAAGATTAAAAAATAATCAAATTGAAAACTATCGTAGGCAACGCAAGGCGAAGAAGAATATGATCCTTTGGTAACTGAGCAACACATAAATTAGCAGGCTTCTACCCATTATATTGCCAGAAAGAACAAATTGCTAAATACTATTTCAAGAATCACGGTGATATAAATCTGCTTCCATCCACTTAAATCACACATACTAACTCAAGCTGCCCCGGCTGTGAATCCAGATTCACATTTTTTATGAATACTTAAATCCAGTTGTTTAATAAATTTGCTATAATTTCAAATACACGTTAAAGACACAGATCAAGGGATCCTACAGTTACACCTGTCACCACACTGTGTGCACCATTCAGATTATGTTCAGTGGACCCATTAACACAGACAGGAATGGGGAAGGTCTACTCACAGACACACTTAGCTAAATTTGGGGCAACTACAGGAGACACTGGGGTAATTTCAGATATAATCAAGTCAGCATCATTAAAACAAATAAAGAAAAATGCTCTGAGCACTTAAATCTATTTTGGATCACTCGTTACTACTGAGCAAGACAATGGAAATTTTAAAGCTCTTAAAGTACTTAAAAAATCTAATCTTTATTTAACGACCATAGTTTTTCAAAATAAGAATCATTAAAAATACACAGCAATGCATAGATGAAAGGCCACATCCTACAAAACGAGACAGAGGCTTTTCTTTCAACATTCAGGGTTTGTTTAGCATCGAGTTAGAAAAACAGATTGTGCCAGCAAGGGGACAGAAGCTGCTCTGAGGGGACAGCTGCCGAGCTCGTCCGGTGAATCCCATGGCACAAGGAGGATGTGATGGAGCACCCAGGCAACTGGGATACACACCATTAACCAAGTGACAGCATGAACGATGGAAAACTTTGGAGGGTAAGTGTAGATGAACACAATCAATGCATCACTTTTTTTTTTTCTAAATAAAAAAAATTAGAAAGACGGGACTTATTATGAAGGCAGAACTACAGATTGGGTTTGCTCAAGGTTTTCTTTGGTTCTGAACCAAAACCATGGCAATAGAGCAGCCTGAAATGGCCTTTTGAGTCTGTGTTCTTTAATCAGTTAAAATAAAAACGTCTCTGTCCCCACGGACATTGTTTAGATTGTTTAGACCAGTTAGCAGCCTTTGGGGTTTCACTGTCAGCTCATTTCAGCATAAGTTTATTAACTGGTTGTTTCTAATGCAGCTGTTATACAAAGGTTGGTCTGAAAGTAATACCTCCTATTTTATGATGTTGGCCAACATCAGAGGCGGATGTTGGTGGGATGGCAGGAGAGACTGAACCTTTCCACCACTATCCCATTACATTGTGTGGCCGTGTGACAGATGGCAGCGGAGGGGCACTCTGACAGCATGGCGTCTGACATGGAAGGGTGTATGGAGCAAAGGGGTGGAGCTGAATTCCTCCATGTGGAAAGAACTGCACTCACTGACATTCACTGGCGGTTGCTGGACGTTTCTGGAGACCAGTCAGTGGCTGTGAGCACAGTGAGGCAGTGGATGGTACATTTCAGCAGTGGCAGCAGATATGTGAAAGGCAAGCCACATTCCTGATGACTTTGCAGAGTTGTCACACTAGAAAATGAAGAGCGTCTTGATCAGGTCCTCCATGTGAATCAGCAGATTATGACCAGGGCACTGTGTATGGAGCTGAATATCAGCTTTAATACACTGGAAATGATGGTAACAACGTGGAATATTGCAAAGTTTGTGCCAGGTGGGTCCCACAGATGCTCACACAGGAACAGAAGGAACACCATATGCAAGTTTGTCAGGACCTACTGAACCAGTACGAGGCTGAAGGTGACAGTTTCCCGTGTCACATCCTTACCAGTGATGAGACATGGTATCACCACTACAAGGTGGCATTGAAGCGGCAGTCCATGGAGTGGTGGCATGTGAATTCACCATCGAAGAAAAAGTTCAAGATGCAGCCCCTCAGCAGGTAAAGTGATGTGCACTGTCTTTTGGGATAGGAAAGGAGTGATTCTTCTGGACTTCTGGGAACCCAGACAAACTATCAGTTCTGGCCTCTAGATCGTGATGGTGACTACACTGAAGGCTGAAACTTCGAGAGTCAGGCCAGAGAAGAAGACAACCTTTCTCTTGCAAGACAATAGTTCAGGCCCTGTAAGAGTCTGAAGACTATGGAGTATCACTGTCAGTTTTGGCTGGATTGCTCTACCACACCCACTGTTTAGTACAGATTTGGCATCTTCTGACTTCCACCTGTCTGAGCTGATGAAAGATGGACTGCATGGGCAACATTCTCCTAGTAATGATGCCATCACAGCAGCTGTGAAACAACTCCACTGGAACAGATCTTTACAAATGCAGCAAGCAGACTCTTGCTCATCAGTGGCAAAAATGGCTCATGGTGGTAACTTCGTTGAAAACTAGATGCTCGTAGATGAGAATTGGATCTATCAAATAGTGTTACTGTGCTCTTTGTACCTGTTGTCGTTACCATGGAAATAAATACAATGCATTACTTTCAGAGTGACCTTCGTAACAAATCTCTGTTACTCCATTCTCTTTTCCTTTAAGTAACTTCTAATATTCATGAATGAGGATTAAGGAAAGTCTATGTATACGCTGTCTATAAGGATGTGTAATTCCGTGTACCATTTCATAACCCAGCTGTCAACAGAGACAACGTTTTTATAATACATGTATTGTATGCGTGCCAGTACGAGATGAATAGTCCTGTAACCATAATCAATACCGTTCATTCAAACAACTGGCAGTGGCATTTCAGACAACTGGCAATTTCATCAGTTTCACTGGGCTGCCCAAAAATAAACAGCTTGAGATGGATGAATGATCTCCGAGGCTATCTATAAATATTACTAATCTCAGCTGTTTGTTTTAGGGGGTTCATCACTGGGAGCTGCACAAGACTCTCATCAGGCTTCGAGAAACTAAAGGAACACTAAAGAGTTTGAATGTTGTTTTCTTGTTCACCCACTCACTGCATTTATATGCTGATCCCACCGAAAACACCAGGGCCCCTCCAGTGCTCCAGCAGTGCCAGCTCTGCAGGGAGCTTGCATGGTCTCGAGGATTTGTAGCATCTCAAAGCCAAACCGGATTGAGAGGAAGCTCTGACGCCCTGAGTAAGCCTACCCTGGGGTAACCAGCGTCAGTTCTGAGGAAACCTGAGCAACTTTAGGATTTTAACTACTTCAGTGCTAAACCTGCCCTCTCTCCAGAGGTTTTGAGAGCAAAATAAGCCTAGCAGCTCAGTGGGAATGAGACTGAAGCTGAAGCTGATGGGCGTGAGGTGAACACAGGCAGACAGGGAACAGAAGGCACCATTCGCAGACCAAGCTGTGTCCCCGGGAAGTGAAATAGCTCTTTTTTAAAAATTATGCTGTAGCTGCTTCTATCTATCTAAAGTAAGGCAGGTGCAAAGAAGAGGAAAAGGAATAAAGGCAGCTGACTAAAGGGAAAAAACACCTCAGCCAGTCCAGATCCCAAATAAAACTTTCAGATCTGTGAAGCGGAACAAGGCCCAGCTGCTGGGGCTGAGGTGCTGCGGGCTGGCTGCTGTGACACTGCTGCTGTCCCCTTGACATGCTGAAGAACAGGACCCCGGACGGGGTGCTGAATGCAGCCTGCAGGAAAATCTCCTAACCTGGGGAATGATTATTGGGTTTTTTGACCCTATTTTAGCTGTTAGGAATCACAATATCCCTGGAGTGTACTCCAGGGGAAACGCAGGAATGGCCAGTTCTCTCAAAGAGCTAGGGGCTGGCACTCGTCTGCTTGCAGGCAGGATTTGTGCTGCCACGAGACATCACTGCAGAGAGCTCAATACACCACGGACTGCAGCAATTTCTTCCTTGCAGATACCAGGAATGGGAGCCAAACCTCCGTCACCTCAGCTCCTTTGCAGAGTGCAGTGCTCCAGGAAACTCCCTCAGAGGAGCCCTGCAGAAATGCCCAGGCCCTCTGAGCACACCGAGCAGGACACAACGGCTGGGTGACCAAACGGCTGCTGCACCGAGCTAAAACGTCATGCTGTGTCACCTATACCTGTAAGAAATCCCTGCTCATTCCTACAGCCTGTTGCTCAAAATATTGATAACCTGGCAATTAAACTAATCTTTAAGTCGTAGCACTAACCACGCTTATTGCTAGGTCTAGATGTGAAGGACAGTTAGCACATCCAGTCACGCCATGAAAACATTCTGCTGGTATGTCTGCAGCCTAATGGTCAACAGCAAAGTCATGAATGCCATTAACTTCTTCTGAAACTGAACGTGCCTTTCTGAGTGGACAGAAGGGAAACCCACAGCCCAGTGGGTTTTCCCACAGAGCCGGTGCCTCTGAGGAACAAGCCCAGCTGTACCATGGAAGCTGCCTCTGCAAACATTAAGTCAGTGGCTGTGTTAACACAAAAGCTGTGGTATTTCTGAAGCAGAATTGCATGGGGGCCGTTTGTAGAGAAGAGCCAGCTTTTAAGGGTCAATGTATCAAGCTGCAGATCTTTATTGCTTTGATCCTCAAGATTTTAAAGTCACATTTTTTTTTCTCTGTATTGGCAATAACTCTTCACACCTGCACGGTAATCATGCACAACTCTGTACACTTCCCTGTGACAACACTCGGAGTGGGAAGCGGTCACAAAACCAACAGAAACCAAAGTGGGTAGGAAGATGGCTAAACTGGTAAAACAAAGCCTCTCGCTTTCAGAGTAAGCGATCAGATCGCAGCGCACCGCAGTGTCAGCCAGAAGCCCACAGTGAGAGCTTAAAGGATGAACTCCAAGAGGACGCAGGCCGTGCAGCAGAGCTGCAGCTGGCGTGCACTGAGCTCAGCCTGCAGGCTGGGGGAGAAACAGCCCTCATGGAGCTGTCCTGCACAACAAAGTCACAGGGCGCTGCTCATCCACTGGGTTTCATCTCAGTTCTTCGTACTTCTATAGGATCCTTCATCCAGGAATAAAACATGCAGGACAGCATGTGAGAATCTCAAACTGCTGTTGCCCATCCTACGCCCATTTTGCAGATTTCCCGTCTTTGGAGATTTCTGATACTTTTTTGCAAGTACGCTCCACACACACTGAATCACACAGCTGAATTTCCAGGAAACTGAAATGACAGATTCATATTTTACATGCAGCGTTGCCCGGTCTTCTTGAAAACACAATTAACAATCAATATTAATTATGTTATCGCCAAGAAGATTTTAATCCCCTTCAAGAGAACCCTGCAATAGATTGAATTCAATACGACATGCACAAGAAATACTCAGGGCTGACAGAAGCATTTTGAGAGACCGCACAGTAGAAAGAAGGAATCGTATAAATCCTGCTTGCAATTTTGTCCAGGAAGATGCCACTTTAAAATTCATGTGAAGATCCTGATGAAGGGAGAGTATTCCAGAGCAGCAGATTCTGGAATCAATTAACAAAACAATTCTTATTAGCACAGGGAATCTCCAGACATTATCAAGGAAGCATAAAATCTTTTCAGAAAAGCCTGCAGGGAAAAACATACTTTAATATCAAATTGCATCCTCCAGTGTATGCAGAGATTGCTTCAACCCAAATCTCAAATGCATCTTATGTGAGAGAGGGGCTCACACTGCAGAACAACACAGTGAGAATTTAAGACAGGAAGTGCAGATAATTTATCTGAATAAAGCTTCCAGGAGAATAACTGATTTATGTTGATAGCAATCCAGGCTGGAGCCTGACCAGGCTGCAGGGGTGAGCAGCATCGCTACTCATGGAAAATAACAGTGGTTTTACAGATGAAAACAGCTTAAAACATTAGCTTTACGCTTCCTCCAAAAGACCGTGTTTTGTCAAAGATCTGTTCTTAACTCTACGGTGACTCAGAAAAAGGTGCCATGTTTTTCAAACAGTACTACCGCTGTTGATGCAAGGAGGTGAGACGCAATGACTTAAATTTCACACGGAAATCTATGGTCTTTAATGTCACCCAGCCTTTTTTCATACAAGAACTGCAAAATCCATAAACTGGTGTAGAAAGAGAGAGAAAAGTAGTGAAAGGTTCGCAGCTGCAAAAGTACACGTACGTGGGAAAAAGGGAAAAAAGAAAAATGAAACCCTGGAAGTGGAGATGGCATCACTCCTGCTAAAAGCAAGGTCAGCACTTTGCACCGGAGACTATTTGATTTACTCTATTTTGTTTCAATTGAAAAACAAAATCTTTCCTTGGCAGATTCCACTCTACACAGTCTATTACAGACACTTCTGAGACACCCAGCATCATTTATAAAGGGACACTTATTACTGCTGAACGTGAATGTTTTGTTAAATTTCCCGAAGTTGCAAGAGGAAATAAGTGCGACGCGGCACAAGGAGGCATTCAGCTGGATGCTGGAGAGCCCAGGCAACCTGGGCAGCCCTGCCCAGAGGTGTGCTACCTGCTAGGAGGCTCAGAGTCACCAGTGAAGAACCAATGGGCTTTCCCAGGACCTGCACCCCCCTTCACCCCGAGGATTAAAGTCAGGAATACCCCATGAGGGACCACTCTGGTTTGACTCTTTACTGGCTTCACTCCTTCAAACTCCCACGGAGCTATTGCAAATTCATCTGGTGTAAATCAGATCAGAATAAGGACCCACTATGTATCCTGACTGCCTATATTTATTTAATGGAATACAAAGAGGGGTTTTTAATCCTGTTAAGGCTGAACAATGAGGCACAAGAACATCTCATTCTCAGTGATCCCTGCAGCCATGCACATCTATGTATCGTTGCTAGGGATTTCTTCTTGTGTTACGCAGCACAAAACACAACTAATGCATTGGAATGCACAGTTTTGAAACAAGACATTATGGTTGTAGAAAGCATTGCTACGTTTACCACAATCTGCATGCAGTAAAGCTATACCAATCCATGCCTTAAACAAGGTAACTTATGCTCCTGGGGAGCCGAACTAGAATAGTGCAAAGCTTCAGGAGAGTTCCCTGGTCTCACTTTGATCAATTTGGGGCTTATCTCACTGCCTCTCCAGGCAATAAAGTCAGTTGCCTGTAGATGGTGTGGAAAGACATGCTATACATACTTGAACTGACAAAAATGGTCTATCCATAAAATCCATCACAAGCAGCTTGAACAGTATACACTGGAAAATACAGACAGCTTCTTCCAAAACACACACACACACAATTTTCACATCCATCACCCGTACGTCATCAGAAAAATTGGACAGAACAGGTGCTCTAACATTGAAAAAGACAGATTCATGTCTGCAGAAACATTATGCTAACTGATACAGGCTTCACCAAATTGTTTCAGTCAGGGAAAAAAAAGTACAAAACCCAGCAACCACCATTTTCAAAACAAAACATTTGGCTTTATCTGAAACTGAATCAATTTTTTGAAGCCTGAAACTATTAAGGAAGCTTTTATTCTTAATTCTCCAATTTTCTGGTTGATCCCAAGCTAATCTCCAAAATCTTTCTGCAAGTATATTTGAAATGAACGACCAGTGAGTTACACAGCTGCTGTCTTTTCCCAACATGCTCCAATGCTTCATGTTTCAATGGTTTTGAAATCAGGCAGCATGATGTTCTGGGGTATCCAATCCGTTTACAGGATGCTCAGAACTGCAGTGAGTTCATGGTGTTACGGAGGAACACAGCCCGAGCTGTTCAAGGAGCTCAATGTAAACATGTTATGCTGACATAACATCCTCAGGTCCAACTCCTTTTGCAGTACTCCACAATGGTAGAGCATCTCTCTGATGGTGTCACCAGATCACTAAACACCTTGGAGAAAGATGGCTGAGTACATTAAACTTGCAAGACAGTTTTGAATCCCCCAACCAATTCAGATTCAATGCAGGGTTAGACCCTGGGTCAGTCCTTTGCAGATCAATGAACGCTAATTGGCTCTTATCTAACCGCTAGGAAAAAGAAATACACATGAACTGGAGTTTTCTGACCACTGGACTTCATTAGAATCCAAACTTGGTCACATAAGTGGTAAGGCCTAAGGAGACAAAACTCCTACAGCTGATAAAGATCAATGCTTTACCAAGCCACCTCTCACTCTGCACCTCCGTCCTCTCCCGAAACAATAAGAACAAGAAAACTGCAATGGAGTCTTAAGGAACTTAAACAAAGACCAATCAGGATTTGTCCCGCAATGTAACATGACTGCGTTTCCCAAGGTGTGCTCACTAAGGGGCTGTAGTGTCCACCTCAGACTGAGATCTCTGAAACAGAAATCAGATAAAGAAATCACAGAATCCCATGGCAATCCCCCAAAAGCACTGCCCCACACCTCTTGGCAACACTAGCAGCCCTGAGATTTCAATCACGGCACATTCTACAAACGTCAGTGGGAGAAAGCACCAGGCAACGCTGCTTCCAGTAAAGACAGCTCTTTCTCCCACCACTGAGATGAAGGGTCTGAGAGTGGGTCAGGCAGGCATGAACTGGGCACATGCTGTGCTGCTGCAGAAGTGTGGACCACGCTTATAACAAAGATCCAGGGTGTGCGGGAAGCAAAGAACTTCCCAGTGTTAAACTTGCTTTCTTTCCAACTGCTTTGCATATTTCAGGTGAAGAGCTGAAGGTTTCTCCTTTGTCAAGTGACAGATCAGCTTGCTGCACAGCAGTGACACGCGCTGTCCTAGGTCCGTCCATGGGAACACGTCTTTTCTGGCAAGGACAGCAGATTAGTAAGTGCTCATTTCCATTTATTTCTTCAGAAGAACGAAGAGTACAGTTTTGTTTGTTGTTTAGTTTTTGTTTTTAAGAAGGGCTCGGAGTGAAAGAAGTGATCTACTAAATGGCATTTTTAGCCACGGCTCTCCAAGTTTCTCACTGCAAAATGCCCTGCAACCCCTGCTTACTCTAGATCAGGCTAAGAGCTATCAGATACCCTGCAACTTCTGAAGTTCAGCCCCCTGACCACAGGGGCTGGGCCCAAATGCTTGGTGTTTGCATGTAATAAAACTACTGCGGGCGAAATTAGCATGCACCTTGCACGCATCAGTCTGGGAGAATGAGGTGTGAAAATAATGAAGTATATACGGAATAAAGTAAGCAGGCATGGGATATACACTATCAGGCAGTGGATATACATTTCCCAAATAACTGCGTATCATTTAAAAGACTGTCCTTGTGTTAAAAAGGACTCAAGACAGCAGAGTTATCATGCAGTTCTTGTACTAAAATGGATTCAAGAAAGTGGAGTCATCGTGCAGCCTTGCATTATTTTTAAAAATTCCTGGTCAGAATTGCAAACATCAAATCTGACTGAATGCCAACAAATGCAAGCCCAACACACGGGCTGGATCAAGCATTCACATGCAGTCCCATAACTTATATCATCCTGTTATAAACTGCATTTAAAAACAACTTTCAGCACATCTAAAACATCCATGCAGTCTAGCAAAACAATTACACGTAGGCGATCAGCTACATCACTCCATCCAGCAGAACAGTGCTCACCAGGGCTATTACCCAATCCTAGGAGAACAGTGCACCTCTTTTAGAAGTGCCTGGGCAACTCATCCCCAGCACACTGCTACTGCAGGTTGATCCCTGTGCGTAAGGGCTTCTGTGCCTCCTGTGCTGCGTGTGTGTGAAGGCTACATGCTGCCACTCGCTAATTTAGAAGCACTTAAGAAGATGATAAAGCAGATCCATTGCTGCAGACTCCACAATGGGGACACGCATGAATGGCTGCGAGGTGGATTCATTGATATTACTGCTTCCCACATTCACTCTTCCTCTTTATGCAGAAACCTTACTGCCCGTTTCTCTCTTGCTCTGTGCAAATATGATCGTTTAACCTCTAACAATTACGTCTGGGTGGTATCATCTACAAAGGCACACAGTGCCTTGGAATGCTTCACATATAGGGATGTGTGATAAATGAATTCCACGTGTTTGCTGCTACCGAACTACCCCCTGGCTCCCTGACAGAGTAAGGCCAGAGTACACGACACGAAGCCGTGAGATAGCTACGGATCTCCATGCTGCAATGCCTACAGTTGACAAGTAAGACTGCTTTGCAGTCCTCACCGTATGACTGCACGTAAAAGACTCCAGGATTTTTCCAGCTCTGAGGTTTTTCAGCTATCTGGTATTCTGCAGACCAACAGTTACACAAAGCAGGTAATATAACTAAGGGAAGCACGCCTCAGCCTCTATGGGCAGCGTAACACAAACACGTTGGTTTAGAAGAAACAGAATCCCCATGGATGAGAGCTGTAAATTGCTTCATTGCAGTGACCAGCACACAGTTCCAGAGAAACTGGTTTGATCTGGATCGATAATTTTTATACTCCTATTTTTAGATCGTTACATTGTTCTAGTGGAGGTACATGGCCCTGTGTAGCAAATGTAGCTTTATGACAATAGGCATGGAGCTTTTCGGCTGCCTACAATCTCCTTTAGAATGGAGGCCTTGGCCTTCCAGTGATTATCCTGTACAGTAGCACAGAAACTACTGACTCTAGGCTGCGTCTTAAATGCCAAATACAAAACCAACACAAACATATTCTTCACAATAGAAGAACATGAGTGTTGTTTGGCTTGATTTGAGACACTAAAGATGAAACCAAAGTGCTGCTGCTTTAAAAAGAACATATTCTAATAACATTGTAAGGGTGCCTAACTAAATCAAAATTAGTATTCCAGAATGGGTAATGGCAAAATACGTACTCTAAATGGAAAAACATCAAACTGCTGGACTGTGACAACAAAGAATCACTAAAGATACATCAGCTCCCTCATTTCACACCTTCATGCATAACAATCCTACACTTGCAGTGGGATGGCCTCCCACCTCCCTGACACTGAGCACTGTGAACCCAGGGGATAGAAACCCACTATTTTCTGCGGCTTTTTGGGCAAGCTCTCAAGTTAGAACTGTTAAAAGTTGTTGGCATATGCTGTTTCCCATCATGGCATCACCATTTGCTCCTAGAGATAAACTACAGCTGTTTACACATGTCACTGGGATTTGGAGTTCATCAGTAGCTTTCCAACCCATGCCAACAATCTCACAGGTCCTCCAGACCCAGTGCTGTGTAGGAAAACTGGACAAATGGATCTCTGCATCTTTCTGAAACCGAACAATTAAATGGATTTCCTCATCATGATGTACTCTTCATTCATTCGGTGAATTCACAGAACTTCTCAAAAAAGTGCCCATTTGTGTCAGTGTTTTCTTCCTTCTCTACAATGTGAGTTAAATTTAATCCTAATATCTATGTAACATGTAAAGGCACAAGTATGTAGTGGAGGAGGAGAGAGAGGAGAGCCAGCTCACTTTAAAATTACGAAATAATAGAAATAAACTTAAAACAATATTGTTTCTTCTTCTAATGCTGAGTCAACATTCACATTAATGACAAATCTCCTGCTCTGCCATGAACCAGAAGCAAACTTCAGCCGGAATACACCCTTCTTCATCCTTCCATCTACCCAATATTGCAAAAGCTCTGGCTCTTAAGCTAAAAATAGCTGATCTGCTTTGCCACACAGCAGTAACATACAATACTTGAACAAGTTCCGCAGCATAAAAAGCATTTTTGGAGATCTGTAATCAATAGAACAGCACGGAAAGCAAAGTTCCAGGTCTTTTACTACAGTGGGAGAAACCACAGCGCAATCTGTACTGGGAGAGTTAGGCATCTACCCTGTGGTTCCTACTGAACAAAGCCACCAGTACATGGCCCAAACTTGGCAAGGCTGTTAGAGACATCCTTACGCTTTTGGCAGAAGGGAGCTGACCACTTTCAGCATCAGTGTCCTCTGCCAGCTGGCCAAAGAGCACGCAGATGCAAGGGAAGCAAATTATCTGCCCGCTGGCAAAAAGAAACGCTGAGCATCACGTAAGGAAAAACCCTGTGTATGCAGGAGTCCACACGTGCGACTGAGTGTGCACGTGAGCATATACATACTTGTTTATATACATGTACATGTGCACCTGGCCATTGGGAAAAGGAAAAAATACAGTTCAGCCAGCAAAACCGTCTGCTGCTAGCCCTGTGTATCATTTTCTGTAACGTTCTGACAGTAACAAACTGGCACTTCAACAGAAATCTGAGCTGAATCTTCAACATTAAACAAAGGACTGCAGGACGCAGAAGAAGGATGTTCAAAGAAAGTCAGAAATCTGACCCCTTCAGGAAGTGCCCATAGAGTCAGCCAAGCAATTTTAGCAACTTAAAGTAAGCATGTAATTACATTTTCCCTCTTTTTTTCCCCTTTCTTTTTGGTTTCTTAAAAAACGAGTGCCTGTAAAAAAAAAAAAAAATGCTACACCAAAATTCAGTAAAACAGCCTTCTGGGTTCAGAAGATGCATGAGAAATGACAGAAAAAATAACGGGACAGGAATGTGCAGGCAGTAGGCTAGGTGCAGCTGAGAGAGGGAATCTGCCTGTAGATTAATGAGATTCTGCAATCAAACTCCCTTTCTCCCGTGCACATCCCATCACTATCATTACATGATCAACAGATTTTTATGAAAACTAATGCTTTCTTCTGAGAAATTCCGTGGGAACTATGTGTATCATTGACTACGTTTCTAAAGATTTCTTGAGCACCGTATGTAATGCACGAGCACATTTGTTGGCTGTAAAGGTGTACAACAGCAATTTTTTGCAATGACAGTGCAGAGAGGGAATATGAGATCTGTGTGCTAATGAGCTGACACTGCAGAGGCTAGAGCAGTGTTAGTATAGTGCACTACAAGTGCAGAGCAGAAAGACATACATGGGCTATTTCTAGAGAATACGATCCACAGAACTACACGTAATTCAACATTAACCCTAACGTCCTTCATCACAGATTACAATAACAACATGAAAGACACTCCTAGTGATGAATTTACACCTTTCAGTTGTTACAGTCGTGTTATTTTGAAAGGAAAGAGCTCACTTCCCATTGAGCATTTTTGAAGAAAACATCCATGTTTTAGTTCATTTTACACATTCGGGTAACTTTCTTCCTTTCTGTTTTTTGTCTGATTGCAAAAAGCTTCCTATTCTAAAAGGTACAATAAATCCTGCCAAGGCCAAATGATAAACTTTAATTCACCTTTAACACGCAGGAATTTTCCTCTGTGTTTGCATTTGTTCTCTGTGAAGATATCGCACAGCTAAATAAATAGATGAGTAGATAAACACAGAGTGAATGAATACCTTATGCACGCGTGTAAATTAAATATACAGAGAGAGGCTCGGTGCTGGCAGTGAAGCAGGGAATGCATGTACATGAATCAGATTATGCACCATTTAACTGAAAAAGGAATGAGAAGGAGGGGCTTAGGGCAGGAATTTTCTTTTGCTTCTAAACAACTTTGTTCTCATGTTGGGATACAGCCAAATGAAGCCTACTAGAGGTGGGCCTTTTATCTCTGGCTCATGAGGATACTTTAGAACAGATTTTTTTTCCTGCCTCTGGAATGCACCAGATTGCAGCAAGTGGGATGAGCAGTTGTACAGTAAAAACCTAAGTCTTTTCTAAGCAGAGCCCAATTCCTAGACGCATGAACACTTACTGCAGCTACTATCGTACAACACACAGCAAAGGAGAATATAAATTATTAGTTGATGGATCCGGACTCGGAGAGGCACTAGGCTCAACCCATAGAGGCTACTTCGCCTGATTTCCCTTCAGCTCCTTCATATACCCCGTCACAAAGTCAGTCACAGCCTTTGTCTCCGGTGCAGGCAGTCAGAGTCACTGCAGCTCTCTCTCATATGGATCCCTGCCAATTGCAAATATTGATCAAAAGGTTGTGTGACAGCACCGGAGACGATTTATGCTTATCTTCAAGAGAAGCAAAAATGTTGTGGGATGAATTCCTTCACGGCAGCACCCTGAAATTATCTGCTACTCCACAAGGAAGCGAGGGCAGGATTAGGGGCGTGGGGGCCAGCGTCTTTTACATGTTAGCCATGTAGCGTGAGGGGCTTTATTATGCATCATCCCAATGCATCGATATGTATGAGCATTCTGATTTTCAAAGATAATTGCCTGCAGATCTGGAAAGAACAACTGTTCTTCCCTTTATTTATTTATTTTAATTTGAGCTACTGAGACCTGTCGGCCTGGTGACATCCACTTGCTGTATTATTTTCTTACCAACACTATTGCCAGATGGTTAACATAGCTATGGCCAAGGTCACCTTCTCATTTCCTTTCTTCTGCTTCTTTTTTTCACATCCTCTACTTTTAAATAGGTTACTGAAGGTTGGTATTCTCTGGTCTACAGTTTCTCCAGAGATTTGAGTTTCCCAAATTTTACTATACTGGTAATACGCGTGTTGGAATACGCAGCCCTGTTCTGCAGAAAACCAGCTCATCCTGCTACAGTCACCCCGGCTTTCACTAAGCAATGACAAAAATCATTAGATGTCACAGCATGAGAAGCACGCTGACTAAATAATACATGGGCTGCCTCTGAACGCGCGTGTGCTTCACTGGTCTTGGTGGGTTCTGTGAAGAAGTGCTGGGAGAACTTTTAAAAAACAATCACTAATCACTTGAGCAGTGTAATGTATTTAGTTTAAATCCATATAATTGATATTTAGGAAACTATGTGTGAGATATAGCCCTCTTGAAGGGATTACACTGATTAAGGATTAATAGTCAGACGTTCGTTGTAAGAGCTGTTGAGGCAGGATAGGATTAGTAAAATAAGATGCAAAGTACAGACACCGTTTTATTTACCCTATTTTTTTCTACTTTACAAATATTTTAATTGGATATAATTACCCCCCCAACTTTTAAAGGTCCTACTTCAAAGCCCTCTAGAAACTGTAGTGCTGCATTAACACGAAGCAGTCACATGGGGGATACGCTAGAGTATCAACCCAAAAGTTGCCCAAGGATTTCCTTATTGTATATTTCATAACCACCAAGTTTCTTGGAAAATACCTGAATACTGAGGAAGAATAAAGTACCTACTCTTACAGCCTTCCCATTCTATAGCTCAGGAAAGGATAAGAACAATCCTAACCCCAACCAACAAAACCAAAAGAGGCTATTCAAACACGAAATTGTTTTAAAATAGGAGATTGCAGCTTTCAGTACACTGATACTTCAGCGCAGTACTTCAGCACAGTGCCTCCTCTTTGATCATGTTATACTGTGAGTGTACGAACAGGAATCTTGCTCGTAACACGAAGTTAGTGCATTGCATTCAGAGGTCCTTAGGATCATGCACAGATGTGTTTCTGCATGCTGCAAAGTGCACGGAGCTACCTTGCAAGAGAACTCCATTCATTTTCAAAAGCCTATGATAAAAACTGCATAAAACCGAACACAGACACATCAGTAAAACGCATATTCAGGAACCACTACTGATAAAGGAACGCTGTTTTAAATGCAGAACACGCACCGGTCTTTCAGAATGGGATTTGGCATTTTAACGCATTACCGCCACTCAAAGTTCTATTTTGCTTCCTTTGTTAATAAAGGCTCAAATTATACAGATGCATTTCTCATGCGGAGCTGTTTCTCATGATGCTAAGCACTCTGATTCCGTCTTCTCTCCCCTCAGCTCTAAAGACATTCATCACCTGACAGACTTCTCAGCTTTTAACAGGACTTTAGTGCAAGGAAGGAAGCTGGTATTTCAGGTCAGAGGTGGTACATAAGCCCCTCTGGTTCTGTTCCTGAAGGTCACTTGTGCTCAGCTGCTTCTGTTTTATTCCTACATAGCATTATTTGCAAACAGCCAGGCTGGAGCCTCAGCAGAGAAGAGACGCTACCTCAGTGGCAATCCATTGATCATGGCTTAACAGTGCTGCTATACGCACAACCCGGTTGTTTGTTCTGGAAAATAAAACTAAAAATGAGGAAAAGAAGCAGCGAGGGAACTTTCCCTAAGGTATTATTCAACCACATAGTGCCGCAAATCCACCGAGCCCGACGGCAGCACACACATTTGTTGCACTGTATCGCACGAAGGAGTACTCCAGGCTGCCGGGGGCAATGGGAATGGAATAACAGATAACAAAGAAATATACATATTTTTAAAGCGTGTATTTACTTACAAGCATTTGTCACTGAAAAACTGTTGGAAGAGTCCAAGTGATCTACGTGGTAGTTCAGATGGAAGGGCTTTTCGGTGGTGTTTTGGTTTGTGTTGTATAACTGCACAGCAAACCGAAACGCGCTGTGCTCCTGAACAGTGTTTCTCATGAAAAGTCCACCTAGGAGGGGAGAAAGGAGAAAAAAAAGAGGAGAGAGAAGGCATTTCAGAGCGGGCGGGCAGCGGCATAAGTTACATTTGCATACCGCGCATCTCGGCAGGGAGCGGACAGCGCAGGCTGTGAGCGTGCAGCCGCGCAGGGCGCGCACGGAACGCCGCTCCGAGCCCAAGTTGGGCTGTGAGGCACACGCGCATCGCAGCCCGGGGCCACCCGGAGCTGCAGCACCGCGACGCGGCCACCTCCGCTGCCCGCGGGGGACGGGAGCGGCGGTGCGGACCCCGGAGCGCGGCCGGGAGTTGCGTGGCACGGGCACGCGGGGTGCGGGGTGGGCACGGCGCGGTGCGGGCTGCCGGCCGTGAGGAAGCGGGGCTCGAGGAGCGCGCACGGCTGAGCGCTCCCGTCAAGAGAAGGGAAGAAGGAAGGAGGGGGGGAAAAAAAAAAAAAAAAAAAAAGCAAGTTTCCTCGCACGCTCGTCCCCGCGGCTCATTCGGCCGCAGGTTCGGGGCACGTCGCTGCGGATCCCCGCCTTTCGGCGCTCCGCGGCACGGGATGCGCTGCCTCAGGGCGCGATTCCGCAGGAGCACGGAGCAAACCCCGCGTCGCTGCGAGGCGAACGGCGCGCAGCCCGGGGACCGCCGGGCACCGCTCCCGGCGGCGGGCGCGGACCCTTCCCCGGCTCCCCCCGCTCCCCGGCGCGGCTCGGGGCGGCGGAGCGCTTACCGATGCTGATGGTGTTGGGGAATCCTGCCCGCGCCTCGCCCAGCAGCCCCGCCAGCAGCAGCAACACGGCCCGGCCCGCGCGCTGCCCCATTTTCTTCAGCCGCTGCGGTTCAGCCCTAACACCGAACCGGCGGCACGGGCATGGATGGGCGCGAGCGGAGGCGCGGAGCGGTGTCAATGGTGGAGGCGATGCCGGCGGAGGTAGTGAAAGGATGCTCCCCTCCTTTCTTCCCTTCTTCTTCTTCTTCTTCTTCTTTTTTTTTTTTTTTTTTCTTTCCCTTCCCCAGCTCCCTCTCCTCCTGCCTTCACCCCAGCCGGGCAGGGCTCATTGGCTGTCAGGTTGCCTTTCTCCCCCCAGTCTCCAGCAGCT